>NW_027115842.1:101431-102483 GCF_000696795.3 Halyomorpha halys
AGTCCGTCCGCTTCATCTCGGCAACTAGAACTGTTGCTCTGCCTCAGACTCTCTCACCTAGACCTCCTCTACCTAGTCAGTGTCCAGGGCTCATCCCCTGGCACGGCCTTCCTTTCTTACCTATTATTGAATACGCCTTGTCGTGGGCCTTCTGTAAAGAGATATCAGGCTGGAGAAATCGCCTAAGACAAGACACAACCCCGACAACACCATATAATTACTAAATCGGGTTTCGATTACCTTCGTTTCTTTGTTCTGATACCATCCAGGCTGGCTATTTTCATAATAGGTTCTCTGAATATAAAATGGATAATGGATTTAATATAGATTTCTTCATAGACAGTAATGATCCTCTTTCTTATGTTCCAGAACCACATCACACCCTTCTCGGGAAGACGAGGCGGCCGAGGACAGCCTTCACATCGCAGCAGTTGCTGGAGCTGGAAAAGCAGTTCCGGCAGAACAAGTACCTCTCCCGACCAAAGAGATTCGAAGTCGCCACCTCTCTCATGCTCACCGAAACTCAGGTATTGCAATAAACACGGGTTCATTCAAATCGTTTTACAATAATATAGTTTCGTTTAAGATATCATTACAAGTATATTCTATACAAGTAAATGTCCTATTTAGAAGCTTTCATCCTCTACAAGAAATAAGTTAATCAACTAGAGCAAAAAGTGAACAAAAAAAACAAACATGAATTTCACTCAAGTGAATTAACGCCGTAGGAACCATAAATTAGATACAATATATTATTTCTCTGCATAATCCATTACCTTATTTAGAATTAAAAAAAGGTAAATATTATTTATTGATTGAAGAAAATGGTTGGGGGGTGCGGTCAGCAAAGAAACAACATAAATAAACAAAAAATATTTATTTATGCCGATGTTTCGACCTGATTTTCAGGTCTTCATCAGGGCTATAAAAACAATAGATAACAACCATTTAGAGCGAAAAAAAAATTATTATATAAATAAAAATAAAATAGATAAATATTGCATTATTTTGTAAAAACACATAGTCATTTTTATATATTAATAATTTCTGTA
>NW_027115842.1:102558-106593 GCF_000696795.3 Halyomorpha halys
TAAATATAGACAATAATGGAATGAAAATATAAATTAGTTGATTACAATTCTTGTCCATAGTTTGTATTATTTTATATATTTGTATTTATTTATTTTTATTATTATTTTATTTGCTGGCCACATCTTCTTCAATCAATAATCTACGGTCAACTATATACACCTCATTGTAAATATTATTTGTAAACTTTAAATTAAATACTGATGATAAATTAAACTAGGACATAAGAATAAGAATAAAAATAAATTTTAAATCCCTCCACACTTCAGACTGACAATCAGACTGAATATAAATGAATGTCATAATAGCAGAGAAGTCCTTTGCGTAAAATATGCATATGTTAATAAATTACAAAATTAGTTTTTGAAAGAAAACCTAAATGAAATAATGATGAGAAGATATTTGACCGTGAACAATATATATGAGGAGAAGATTATTGGGGCTGTGGTCCGTGAAGAATACAAATAAGTATAAACCTATTTATTACTGCCGACGTTTCGGCCAAAATTTCAAGCCTAAGAATAAGAAGAATTACAGAATGATTAGAAAACAACTAACATTAAATACTAAATAGTATTAAAATACATGTATAGTCTAAGTATTATAAGAAGATAAAGGCTTATGAGACAAATAATAATAAAATTAAGTAAGAGAAAAGAATAGACGATAGAATACGTGTGAAAATCTAGTCCTCAAGTCATAATCATTTATATGATCTTCACAACTCTTTTCACTTCCATGATTTATAATTATTTTTATTCTCAATGCTCCTTACTTTGTAACAAATAAAATCATCCATAAAGACCTTAATGTTCCATATGTAACTGATCTAGCCCGAACCAGATATCACTCCTTCCATTAGAAAATCCCTAACAACCCAAACCCACTAGTTTCTAACCTCGCTTCCTCTTTCATTCCTGGCAATCCTCCGAGGCGCCTGAAAAGAAGATGGCCTCGTGACCTTATATTGTAAAATGTTTCTACTACATGCTGTATCATATCATTATCATATGTCATTATGATCAAATTTACTTGTATTTTTTATGTTAAAATATCAATTTAAAAAAAAAAAGCCCGTGGCCTCCTTTTCAGACGCTTCGGAGGATTATAAGGGACTGTTGAGGATGAGAGATTAAGAACTAGTGGCTTAGGATGGGTTTTTGGGCCAAATGTGCAACGAATGGGATGTTAAAGTCTTTGTGGATAAGTTTATTTGTAACATAATAAGGAGCATCAAGGATTTAAGATTGTAAGGATTGGATGCGGGAGGAATTTGATGGTTTGGTAGAGCCCCAGAACTCAATTCCATTTGTATATAAGCTATAAACCTTTAGTTTATAACCTTTAGCCACGAGACGTGCTAATGTGAAACGTCATTAGAGTACAACCAATGGGTAGTTTCTCTACACGCCTGTAACACCCCATTTTAACTAAGATCAAATTTACAAAATGTATTATATTGTACAGTTGTAAATAGCAATAAATAAATAAATATTCCTTATTGTTGAAACTAACTGTCATCCATTACACCCCACACCTCCCTTAACCATTTCTCTTATCTGGAATCCCTTCAACTCTGTTGTAAATCCGGTTACCTTACCTTCCTTGGGAAATCGTCCTGCTACTAAACTTTCTAACATTATCCGTCCTCAACCCCTGTATATATTTTTATATAGGAAGGGAGCTTAGAGATATCATAGCTTAATTTCATTTTTTGTTGCTTTGATATTAAACATTTCTTAACCGAAACCTCTGTATAACGGATAACGGACAAAATAATCTTCTCCGGTGCTCTTCCTTACTTAGATGTCTAGACTTTTTATTACTTTATTTACCGGATGACCCAATATTTTTTATCCTAACTCCTGTTCACAGGTGAAGATCTGGTTCCAGAACCGAAGGATGAAGTGGAAGAGGAGCAAGAAGGCCGCGGCGGAGGCCAAGGAGAAGGAACCCCTCGAGGAAAAGCAGCCCCGGGGCAGTCCCCACGGGACAGCGGAGCCCCTCTACCGCCCCTACGTGGCCTAGGGGGGCCTCCGACAGCCCTATTGTATATAGATATATATATTTATTATCTCGGGTAAGATGAGAACATTGAAGGATATGTTCAGTCCTGACACGTATCAAGGTTCACTAGTACCATGAGCGATCCAAAGAGGGCAGAAATATCTATCCTACTAAGTCCAATGTCCAGTAAATATAAAATTCGACCTAAATACTCAATCTACCATTTACTACCTCCATGTACAGTTTTAAAATGACGTTATATAGTCTGGCACCCGTCGACTACCAAAATAAATTGCTGCAAAATCTTCGAAATCTGCATTTTTATGTTACTTTCATCAATACCAAAAACAGAGTCCTTCGAAAATTATATGTAATTTAAATTATACCATGTTATATTTAATATGATCAATTTATTCTGTATCAGCTCCTTGCTACAACTCTGTAATATCTTTTGCTTAATGTAAGTACAACCAATGTTTGACGAATAGAAATTAAGGTCATGGTTATTATGAAGACACGAAATCATTTAAAAAAATTACGTTATAATTACTTTATTATTTATAATAAAGCTTCCAATCTTTCTAATGCAATTTAATAACTAAGTCATTTATTCATGCAGCCCTAATATTAATAACATAAAACGCTTTTTAAGATCATGATAAATACTTATTATACAGCGCTCCTGGTGGCTGTTATGAGAAACACTGATAAGATCGTATTGAATTCTTCAATTCATTAAAACTCGATCTGTTGGCAGTTCTAAAACAGAACTAACTGAACACAAAGTTATGGATCCAGCACAAGTACCCTTTTATTTTAACCCAAAAATCGACACAACTGTCACAAATTTAGGTCAACTTTACCAGTCAATCTATATAATTCATTCATACTCTTGCCCATGTTCGAATTTTCCATCGTTTGGCAAACGTGTACAAACGCCTTAAGTATATCCAGACAAACCAATTATAGATTCCATATCTCACATCAATTATATAATACAGACTAATAAAAATTTAAAAATTATCTTCCTATAGGATGTGAGAAACTTTGGTTGTGCTTACATTAAGAAATATTTTTTACCTTATATTGACATGTATTTTAGATCAACTGTATACAATTTACTTCTTGTATTATCACTTTGAATTTAATTGATAATCAGTGAATATTTTTAATCAAACACAAAAATTATGATGTTATTTTCTTCATTTTGAACGTTTCGGCCAAACTAAACTGACCATCTAGAGCTAAAATAAAAATTTGACAAAAAAAAAAGAACTATGGCATATTTAAAAAATGTTAGTCCACATAGTTTTGCCGAAACGTAGGAGTATTGTATAAACATAAGTTTAATTTATCGATATTTACATTCTGATATTAGTGAATAATTTTCATCAACCATGTCTAATTTGAATTAGTACTTTATCACTGCCATTATTATTTTCAGCCTCATTATTATTATTATTATAAATTTCTATCTCATACTGCATTACAATACAGACTCGATACAATATTATAGATAGCAAAGCAATTTTATAATCTTCTGGTTACGAATAAAATAAAAACTTGCTAAAAAAAATAAAGCAAAATGGTCCATTGTAAAGATATGTCGTAAATACAACTCGAATTGCAAGTAGTATTATTAGATATTGTAAATAAATAGTTGTAGTCGTATCAAAGATTAAAATTAAAAAACAAAGTATTGATTTGGCAGTCTAGCAGCCAGCAGTAGGATATATATATATATATGTAAATAATTATGTAATGTTGGTATGTATTCAATTGTTGGATTCTTCTTTCTAAGTTTTCTTAAGTGAAACATCCCTGGAGTCAGAGTTGAGCAACTATGAAACTAATAGCTAATATTGTCATGGATACAATATTTATTTATCAATGGTTCATTCATGAATGAGGGTCGTTGCCATGACAACTTTAGCTATTAGTTTCAACTAATGTTAATTTTTGCCCTGAAGAATTGATACATAAATTTTAATATCATATATTAGGGGTATTCATGATGTTGTGTTAAATGT
>NW_027115842.1:107355-111100 GCF_000696795.3 Halyomorpha halys
AAATGTAACTTTATAAGACTGTTGTAATTTTTTTTATTATTATAGGGATATTCATGATGTTGTGTTAAATGTAAAATGTTTTACCATGTTAAATGATATAAGTATAGCATTGTGAGCAGCCCTATTTAAAGTCATGTTAAATGATAAATACATAAGAGCTCCTAGCGGATTTTCTGAGCAACTTGTTTACTAACCTTTTCCAAAACTTCATGTTATTATTTACATCTAAGTTTTGATTACAGTAATTTATTAAAACATGCCTAAAGTAAGAGAAAAGTAGAAGTGTAAAAGTTTGGCTACTGATTGTATTTTTTAAAAAGATTAAAACACAAGACAAAAGAAAAAAAAAACACAAACTACGAGTAAGTAACCTAACACAACAAATAAAACGGTGATGAGCTCAGCTGGTCTCTTGAGTGATGTCATTCTCAATTGAACAGACTCTCAGCCATGTTACATGGTTTTAACTTGGTAAAAGAAGGGAATATTTCTCAATTTAACATACGTTTTTCCATTTAACACGCTTTAACATGTTAAACTAAAGATCATGAATACCCTTTATGGTAAATGTTATAAGAATATCATTGTGAGTAGCCCTATTTAAAGTCATGTTAAATGCATATGAGCTCCTTGCGGATTTTCTGACCAACTTGTTTTATAACCTTTTCTTTCTAAACTTCATGTTATTGTTTACTTATAAGTTTTGATTAAAGTAATTTATTACAACATGCCTACAGCAAGCGAAAAGTGAAAGTTTGGCTACTGTTGATCTTCTAACTTGTAAGGAAGAGAATCAAGATGAACTAACTGGCAACTGTCATTACATTATTACTATTGTCATCCATTGCTTTATTAGTATAAAAACATCCAAAACAGTACTAACACAAACTACGAACTAGTAATCAACACAACAAACAAAATGGTGACGAGCTCAGCTGGTCTGTTATGTGACGTCATCTCCATGTAACGGACTCTGAACCATGTTATATGTTATATCGTTTTAACATGGTAAAAGAAGGAAATTTCTCCATTTAAAATGAGTTTTTCTTTTTAACACGCTTTAACATGTTAAACTAAAGATCATGAATACCCCTTAAATATAATTTATTTAATGTAAAAATCAGGAATGGCCCAAAAGATTTTTTTACTCAATAATCTTCGTTGATTTTTAATTCCACTAAGAAATAACCATTTTTTTTTTTTCGTACCCTTCATAACATTATTAGTTCATACATACATAATACAATAAATTTATACTTATGTAATATATTATGTATACTTTAATACAAACAAATAATCATAATAAGTTATTTATAATAAATATTCCTTACTATTTTATTTATCAGGAAGCGTTTTTTGCCAATTTGCATTTTTTTTTTTAACAATGTTATCTTCTACACAATGAAAAGCCAACATGATTAAAAATTGTAAATAGTTATTTATTTATTTTATTTATAACGCTGAAATTCAAACTATATTGTATGTATTTTAGTACGTTTTATTTTTCACGAAATGGTATTTTAGATTATTGTAGTTTTAATCAATTCTATGAGGACATTAGATGTACACTGAATGGTTAAAAAAAATCTTGAGAGTTATACACGAAGAAATTATTTTATTTTGTTTTTCATCTTCTTTCTTTTAACATTTTTTACAAGGTTACTATAATAATTTATGATTAAACTCAAATAAAAAATTATATTTATGAATTAACTCCGTTTTTCCATTCATTGTTTGATTTTTACAATAGTAATGCTTAAGTACTTATTTATTTTTTTTTTTAAACTATGCTCATTGTTAAATAATAAGTTCTGTTTAATATGTATATATATAAAACTATATGTAATCCAACTTATTTAAATTTTAGCCAGTAAAAATAAATATTGAAATAAGTTTTACTAAAAATAGTATTTTCTGCTTTATGGAATTTATTTTTAAAAAATTAACATGGATTCCTTACAGTCTTCATGGAATAAAATTTTAATGTTGATCCAAAATTTGGAATATAGATATTTTATTTATTTATTATTATTTTATTGTTTTAAATTTAATTAAACCATCGTTTTTTTATTTTATAATAATTGTAAATAACGTCTTTAGATATTAGAGAATAAAAAAATGAGAAAGATTGATGTGTAGATTGTCTCATCGCCTTTCTCGATTTGTACAAAATGTACTCTAATTGTAATTATATCCGAATAAACAAAATTATATAAATTAAATTATAATATAAATTGTCTTGTTTTTTTTTATTTTTCCTTTTTATTATTTTTTAAACTTATTTGGGCTTATGATTGCACTAAGCCGTTGAGCTTATGAAGTATTTAAATCCAATGAGGTATTTAATGCTAATTATAATAATTAAATACCTCTATGAATTTAAGTGTGAGTGAAGAACATATGTGTATTTTATAATAATTGTACAGTTTTGTTTTTTTTAATATTTGTTTTCAGTTCATTTAATGTGCTATAGCACAATATTTATAATCGATTACGGACTTATACACTGTATAATACTATACTATATATATTTTTTATTGGAAAAAGATAGTTGACCGTATGAAGTAGATAGTAGAAAGATAAAGGTATCAAAATTGAAAAAGAAAACTATTTATTGTTAACCAACTTACCCTTACTAAGGGTTAGCTTAAGAAGTGGGAGACACGTTTATACCTGACGTTTCCCTTTTCTCTCAGTTGTCCCCTATGTTATAATCTGATAGGTAATTAGTTTATTTTTATTTTTATCAATTTTCTTCATATCTCTCTTTTACTTATTACTATAGTTCACCTATGCTATATTTATATATAAGAAGATGGTCAGGGTTGCGATCAAAGGAGAAACAAAAATAGTTTACAACTATTTATTTTCCGACGTTTCACCCCACTTTGCAGGGCTTCATCAGGGCTAAAAAGATACAAAATGATACAATGATAAGAATAAAAATAAGTAGCAATAGCAAGAGTAAAAATTTTTTATACCTTTATTATTGCTTGGTTATTTATAATTATTCTTTTATGACATTTATTTAATCTCTATTTTTTTTTCCTTCCCCGTATTGTCTTTGTTTTGTGTACATCTCCTGTACTTTTTTTAACCGTATATTCTACGTATTTTTATTAAAAAAATTTACTCTTGCCATTGTTACTTATTTTTATTCTTATGGTTGTATTTTTATTCTAATCATTGTATCATTTTGTGTCTTTTTAGCCCTGATGAAGCCCTGCAAAGTGGGGCGAAACGTCGGAAAATAAATATTTGTAAACTATTTTTGTTTCTCCTTTGACCGCAACCCTCACCATATTACATATCAATTTTTACGCTCAACTATATATACATATATGCTATATTTACTTCACCTATCAGTTATACTCTTTACACCTACCTCTTTGCCATATTTATGACTAATTTCAATGAGTAGTCTCCTACAATTTATTTTTCTAGATCTATATTCAGAACTTTTTATCACAACAGGACCCTGTTTCTTAATAAAATACACACTGATACTATTAATCTTGTAGTTTCTATCTGGTACAATTTCACTGACTTATACAATTCTGCCAGACAATTTTTTACTTTTAAACTCATCCCCCCCCTATCATGAAACAAAATTTATTAGTGCTTGTACTTCATAGTTTTTGTATATGTATTTAAGGACTAATACTATTGGCTTTCATTATGAAACAGGCCCCTGGTAATATTTATTAGTAACTTGTTTCCAGTCTACCTTCAGGTATACTTCCTT
>NW_027115842.1:111150-123747 GCF_000696795.3 Halyomorpha halys
TATATATACTTTATAAACATAACAATTGTTTTGGCATGTTTTTATTTTAATGTTTTGTTAATTATAAAATTTACTTTTTTCATTAAGCCCTGACGAAACCCTGTAAAGTGGAACGAAACGTTTGTTACCAATGAATAGTTTTATTTTACTATTTTGATACGTTTAGTGACCGCCACCCGGACTATCTTCCTATCTTTTTACATACAATAAAATAATTATATAATTTATTAGTAAAAGAAATTATTTTTATAAAAATAAAATAAAATAGGCTAGTTATTTGACAATGTATATATATAGTAGTACAATATACTACATTGGTATCGGATAGTGACAGGAATTCCAGGAATGTTACGGAGTTAATTTCGATACTTCAAATGTCGCCAATCTGTGCGGAGGTTTGACATAGCGTTAAGGAATTAGGCGTTAAGAAAGAAAGTAATCGTGAAAAATGTCACCGATCAAGTTTTTCTTTGTACGGAAGCTTATGTGTGCTTGAAATAGAAATGGTATCGATGCGGTAAAAAAAAACATGGATGCATCATAGATTCGATAACTCCCCGGTATGTAACTTCGAAGAAAAAGTAGATACTATACACTTCTTGGGAGCCTGCTACAAGAATAATGAAATTATAATAAAATATTTTGGGTAGCGGACCTGCTTTCCAGAATAATTATTTATTAAAAGGCTCTAATTGGAGAGCTCTTACCATGTACGACGGGCTACACTAGAAAGAGCTCAGTTGGTTAATATGTAAGGAATCAATGCCATATCACAGTTTGTTACAAGTTTCATATTAATGCTTTATATCTTTTTTTAACCTAAAAACAATATTTGCTATATTTTTATTTATTTATTGATATACTTTATTTATTTACAACTGTATATAAAATACATCAAGTAAATTTGAAGTAGTATCATAATGATATGGTACAAGCATGTATAGAAACTACCCATTGGTAGCACTCTAAAAACATTTTTACAATTTAAGGTCTCGAGGCCATCTTTTTTTCATACGCCTCGAAGGATTGTTTGGAATGAAAGAGGAAGCAAGGTTAGAAATTTATGGGTTTGAAATTTGCTGATTTTTTAAAGCATATAACTTATTTTTTAAAAGTTCTGTTATTTATGTGTTTAGTTAAAAGTGGACACAGGCTGCGACAAACGGATACAAAAAATAAACATGTAACTAAAATTTATTCAATGAGTAATTTTTATTTGAAGATGTTTTTATCGTGTAATCTTTTGAAATTAAAATGTTTTCATAACACTTAATTAAAATATTAATTTTAAAAATTAAAATTTTAAAGTAACTGTTATAGTGATACTAATTTAAAAAATTAATAAAGATTTCGGACACTGTTGGAACAGCTTATAGTAAGTGAACAAAACATATTTCAAGCCCTATTATTTATATAATCAACACTTCACTTAAGTAATTATAATCATGTTATAGTATCATTAATTAGTAACATTTAAAAAAAAAAATTATAATTTATGTAAAACAATGAACTATTGTTATTACATTATTTATACATAGTGTAAAGTTATGTTTTCATATTACCTTAGACCATATATTTGTATTAACTTTATTTGCGAAAATAAAACATTGTTTTGCATCGCGCCGGTCCCAACTAGAGCTAAATAAATTAAAATTAAAGAGAGTTGAAAGCAAACAGAAAAACAACATAGAACTATTAAAAACCATTTCAATTCTTTTTTGCGTCGTTCACTAACGACTAAGTGGCTAATTAAAGAGGTAGAGACAAAGAGGTATAGAATAATCTAATTAGTAAGAAATGTAGATGGAGAGGGGAAATATTCCTCCCCCTACCTCAGAAGACAAGATTTGTCTGGATTGTGTGTACCGAGCCGAGGGGGTGGTGAAATATAGCCGCTGTCATAAACTACACCAGCCCTAAATCCCCACCCTCCATTGGAGGCATACATCTTCTCTTTAGTATCGCACACACCCCACGTCTTTTCCCATCAGGCGCCATCTACCGTATTTTTTATCTTTATTCCTCTCACAGATTTATTTCTTTATTCAATCTTATACAATAAGAGAAAGAGAAGTTTTCTGCTATTGATTTTTTAAAAAGAAATACGATGTTGTTTTCTATTTTATATTACCGTCTATATATTTGTCGGATAAAAACGATAAATTCGGAGGTATTCTGCGAGATGAGTATTAGAGAAGCCTGGTTCTAATTTTAATAGAAAAAAAACCCGAAGGACTAGCAGGAGGTTGTAGATTATATTTTTTAATTACCTACAGCTTCACTAAAACAATTGTAATAATTTAACTTTCAATTACCAATATTTTATTTGTTTATTTTTATTTATCTGTTGCTATAAAAATGTATATTGTATGATTCGTCGAGGTGGGAATAACGAATAAAATTTTATTCCTTAACAGTTTGACAAAAGCTAAGGAAGACGTAACGTAATCTGGAAAGGATTGGATTGTTACAGCATTCCCGTTCAATTTTGTTGATTATGTTTCCTTTCTTCTCCCTTAGTTGTTAATAACTTTTCTAATATTTTGCATTTGGTTATTCTGAGGTACACTGCGTGGAGCCGAAACCTCACGTAGGCACAGGAGAGGAGACTGACCACCACTGGCTCTGCTGAGGGTCACGACCGGTGTCATATGAGGTGGTGCAGGTGCCGGAGCGATGCTATTGGACCTCATTCTCAGGCAGGATGTTCTCAAATATGAAGTAAAAAAACAGGGACTGGAAGCCCTACTGGAGGAACTCCGAGAGAGGATCGGTGAGACTCAAAACCAATGGGAGAAAATACTGCGGGAGGACACAATAGAGGAGTGGAATATACAGTGATTAGCAAGCCAGAAGGACGTTAATTTGAGAAAATTCTTCTCCACCATCCTTTCTAGATTGAAGTCTAAGTGGGTCCTCCCAAATTATTGGGTAAACACAGATCCTAACAGGACACGGAGGGTTCCGAGGAATCTGTAGAGCTTTGGTAACAACATCGACCACGTGTGGAGTTCCTGAAACAGCAGAACACGTGTTCCGTAACGTGGTAGACTGCTCCACTATGAAAGGACACCGAGCCAGGCTGAAAGAGAAAGACCGGGATTTTCCCACTCGCCGAGTCTGACTTCGCCTGCTTGATAGAAGAAGAGAATTATCCCTTCTTCAGGGAGTTCGTTTACAGGTGGAAGGAGGTTATGGATCCCACTCGTTTCATGATGGGAAGGGCTTGACCGCCCGACATTGGTCATTGGATGACGAAGGAGCTAGCCCATACTGAGACCAGGAGGGCTAGACCACGTTGGCAAACTACAGGAGGCACCCGGACGGATGCAATGGATAAGGTGCAGCCCCTTTAGTAAGGCACTCAATCGAGCGGCACGGCATAAAAAATTGTTCCCAATAACGTAAAAGAACCTCCCCCCCAACAATATTATTGTAATTTATAACAAAAATAAAAAAAAATTGGTGATTTTTGGGAGCAGTGGCATGAGCAACCCCAGCGCACTACCCCATTGCTGCCGCACTCTGTATGTCAGAAATGGCAATGGAGAGGGATCTAAAACAAACAAAAAATTTAGGCATTTATATATTTTATATCATTGTTATAATAAGCATTGTTTAATTTTTTTCAAAATTCGGAATTTAAGCCCTTTTAGTCTTTTCCATGAGGATAAAACCTTTAATCAGTTTGAAATCTGAGTTTTGGAGAAATAAAAAAGATTTCAAAAATCGATTCTATAAGATGGTACTTCCAGTAAGTTGATTTTAGTGAAAAAGTTTGTTGCCAGGTCCCAGCTACAAAGCCACTCCTTAAATGTGTTATTTCTGTTTCACACGACTTTTCGTTTTTGAGCTAGACCGCTCACAGACAGACACATAAACCATTTTTCAGTCTCAGAGGATCTCAAAACATGTATTTCCGTCGAAAACTCGAATTCAAAATTTTTCACGATCATAATACTTCTCCTTACTAAATATTCCATATATAGGTAAGTGAAAGTAAAAATTAATATTCAAGAGAAGAACAAATTTTATTTATATTTATGTAACTTATTTTATTCTAAATATCATCAAAACAAAAAATGTTTTGTAACCGCCTACTGTCTAACTTTTTTTTTTAACAAACGCAATAGATACATCTTAACCTTTGAACTGAGGATTAAACGATATGATAACTTTATATTTGCCAGGTAATAAATCATATCTCATGACGTTAAAGGTTTGTTTTGTTTCAGTCTCTTATTGGCTATGAAATTCTCATTTTAAATAAAATATATTTTCATTATAATGAATGGCTTCTATAATCTAATCTCTTTAACAACAGCTCAAAAAACCTCGTGTTCATAAACAATTTTTATGATTTTTTTTTTTTTTATTCTCAAACATTAAAAAAAAGTTTGTAAGTAGTACCTTTAAATTTGTTTATTTAAAATAAGGAGCGATCTCTCATTATTGTCCGTAATAAAATAAATATAAAAGAATTGGATAATTAACTAAAGAAGAAAATAAATGTTTTTGTTTCTATTGTTGTCATGGCAATCTTCTTTCTTTTTGGCTACTGCCATAGTAACCATTAAAACACGAAAAAATAGTAATTATTATTGGAATTATTATTATTTTTTTTTTTAATAATTTATTTATTGATATTTACAAGTGTATACATATATACACATCAAGTAAATTTTCTATAAGTGATATTATGATATGATAAAAACATGTGGGGAATCTACCCATTGATAGAACTCCAAAAACATTTCTAAAGGAGAAGATCCCGAGGCCATCTTCTTTTCAGAAATCTAGGAGGATTATTAGGTAGTGAAGGAGAAGCCAGGTTAGAAACGAGTTGGTTTGGGTGGTTGGGAAGTTTATCATGGAAGGATTGGTATCTGGTTCTGGCCAAATCGGCAACATAGGGGATATTGAGGTCTTGATGGATGATTTGATTTGTGTCAAAGTAAGGAGCATTAAGGATTTTGGACTGTAAGGATTGGATTCGAGAGGAATTTATAGGAATTATAAAATGGGGAAGTTTAGCCATCGTGGATGATAATAGAATTTGCCGTTTTGCAATGAATAAGTAATAATTTTAATTAGTAGTAAGTTAAAATTAATTTAATATTCATTTTAAGGTAATAAGTGGAAGTTATGTGGTGCGGGAAAGGTACAAGATTTTTTTAAAATGTATTATTCTTTTAACCATGTGTTTCACTGAGTTATAAGTCAATTGAGGTCAGTCCGGCTAATGTAAATTGTGGAATGACTGTCAATCTGAATGACTGACTGCCTGACTAGTCTATTCCTACTTTCTCCAGCAATTGTTCCCAACCGGGGTCCCACAAAATAATTTAGGAATGGGAGTTTCACGTCAGCTCAGCACATTTTTGAATCTTATTAACTCCCGTTTCTTTAAATTTTACCCAGACTTGTGAAGGCATCCTAGTCTTTCTTAAGAAGGATCCACATGTTGGCCGCTCGCCACGAATCGGAGGCTTGTACAAATGCTCGGTAAACAAAGAGTGGACCATCCACATGTCAGTGTTTTTCAGAGATGCAAGCATGGCGGACGTACAAGTGGTTCTAGCCATTGCACTGGGATTATATTATTTTTATTACAAAAAGAGAAAATTAAATATAAATAAATAAGATTAAATATAAAACTTATCATAAAAAGTACCAACAAACACCTTTAACCTCCTAACAGCTCTCTGTTGCAACTAGACAAAGAACAATGGTGGAGATGCTACACGAGCGCTCTCACGAACCCCTTTGATCTGTGTCCAAAAAATCGACTCTCGACGGATCGGCAACGAGCATAGGCCAACTCGTACAAGCCACCCATCCACATGCTCGTTCATGTCTGAGTTCGCCATGGCTTGGCCAACATGTAGAGGCCCCTTTAGCTTTTTCAGAAAATATGATGTTTGACGCTTGTATTTGTATCAAATAATATAATCTAGAGATTCCGCCATTTATCTACTTCTACCACAAGTGTTCTACAACCAAAAAATCTTTCGGGCACAAATACCCCTAAGCTGTATCTTAGCGTCCTACAAGAATGTTGGAAAATACAATGCAGATTGTTGATACCTCCGGCGAATTTCTAAGCCTTATATTCTTTCCTTAGACTCCGCCGATCGTATCTGATTCGTAGGACGACCCTCCGACACATCGCGGTATTAATATAAAGGGTGACATAACCTATTCTCCTTTAAAGCAAAAGTGAAGTAAAAAAGTGGGGGGTTGGTCACGCCCTCAAAGCTCAAGTTTACGTTAAGGCCAATAGGAATATCCACCATTTTAATCTACAGTGAAACAAAAGGTGATTCGTTCCTACTCGGATTGTTGTGTACTGGTAGAAAAGGAGCTTACCGGAGTGTGACTCATGAGGCGGTGCAGGTATTAGTGAGAGGGGTTCCTTTTGACTTCCTCCTGCGAGAAGACAAGTTGAAATATACATCTTAGCAAGTATACCAGAAAATATTCCAACGAGAATTTAGGAAGATCCCCGAAATTGAAACCTTTGAAAAACCCCTAAGCTGTTTCTAATCGTCCTACAAGAATGTTGGCAAATACAATGCAGATTCTTGATACCTCCGGCAGATTTATAAGCCGTATATTCTACCCTTAGACTACGCCGATCGTATCTGATTCGTAGGACGACCCTCTGACACATCGGGGTATTATTATAAAGGGTGACATAGCCTATTCTCCTTTAAAGCAAAAGTGAAGTCAAAAATTAGGGAGTTGGGCACGCTCTCAGAATTCAGGTTTACGTTAAGACCAATAGGAATATCCACCATTGTAATCTACAGTGAAACAAAAAGCGATTCGTTCCTACTTGGATTGTTGTGTACCGGTAGAAAAGCAGCTTCCCTCATGACACGGTGCAGGTATTAGTGAGAGGGGTTCTTTTTGACTTCCTCCTGCGAGAAGTTGAAATATACAAACGAAAAAGAGGCTTAGCAAGTTTACCAGAGAATATCCCAACGAGAATTTGGAAAGATCCCCGAAATGGATACCTTTGGTCCAGGAGGACAAGATATAAGAGTGAAACTGGGTGTGGGTCTACCGACATGACTCCGAATGGATCTACCTTGAAGAAGTACTTTCCCCCCGTCACTTCAAACTGAGTCCTCTCGGACTACTTGATCTCTCAATTCCTGACGGGGTATGGTGGTTCCGTTCAAATTTCTAAATTCTGCTTTCTATGGTATATATCAGAGCCCAGGTCTCGCAGTCATATTTAAAAATCACAAGTCGTAAACCTACTGACTGCCCTACAGTTACATTTAATGATGTTACTCTTACCCCTGTCTAACAGATCCGCTACCTTGGACTACATTTGGACAAACGAATAAACTGGAATACACACACAAGACTGAAAAGACAGGAAACTGCACGTCGATTTCGACTATCACAGCACTTACTAGACAAACGGTCTAAACTTCCAACACATTACAAAAGACTGGTCTACATGACTGTAATAAGGCTTATCTGGACATATGGAGTTGAGCTTTGGGGCTCCACTAAACCTTCGAATTCCTCTTGTATTCAATCCTTCGTAAAATCCTCAATGCTCCTTACTTTGTCACAAATAAAATCATACATAAAGACCTTAATGTTTCCTATGTAACCGATCTAGCCCGAACCAGATATCATTCCTTCCAATAGAAACTCCCTAACCACCCAAACCCACCAGTTTCTAACCTTGCTTCCTCTTCCATTCCTGACAATTCTTCGAGGCGACTGAAAAGAAAATGGCCACGAGACCAGCTAATGTAAAATGTCATTAGAGTGCTACCAATGGGTAGTTTCTTCACACGTCGGTAATACTCCAATTTAACTTAAATCAGATTTACTAAATGTATTATAATCTACAGTTGTAAATAGCAATAAATAAATATTTAAAAAATTACAAAATAATTTTTTATTATTGCGTAAAGGAACATTCGCTCCGGCTCATGGCATCAACCGTATCGAAGAAATAATTCCTATTTCACTTACAATATTGTTTATTTCACCCAATTATATTTTCACTATCCTGATTTCTACCATGTTTCCAAATCTACAGCAATACCTAACTTGCTTCAAAACGCCATTTGAGACATGTTATCTTTCGAGTTAAATTGTTAAATGAATTAAAATAATATTAAAGACGATATGTACTTGTTGAATACGTGTTCTTCCCTGAGAGCTTTAATTAATAACGCTGAAGAGGCCGATTAATTTCTAATAATAAATCTACAGCTGTCAAAAACAAGACCAATTGATCAGCCCGTTATCAGCCACTCCAAAGCGTAATGATTTAAGGCGTAGCTAAGACCATCCTGTAATTTGTTCTAAATAAGAATTATGTAACTTTAATTGCATAAGTCCAAATACGCAAATTGATGCTTTGCACATTTCGAAAAGATATTAAAAAAAAAATCAATTTTCTTTGGGTCATGCCTGGGCCCTGTTTCGTAATGAAGTACAAATAGTAATACTATTAGTCTTGACGATTTACTTTAATACAATTACACTGACTTGTACAATAGTAACTTGTACTTAAATACTTTTAAACTCCTGTAATATCATTAATAGTCATGCCTATTATGAAAAATATAAGTATTTGTATAATAACCACGTTGTTTCTATACTTGTACTATTGACCAATACTATTAGCTTTCATTATGAAACAGTGCCCTGGTGTCTGTTGTGTGTGATTCTAATCCAGTTGGAACAGACGTGAGTAACCTTGCAGACTTAGTATGCTGGATATCCATGTTAATGACTTGCCACAAATCCAAGACTTGTACAAATGTTTTTTATTTTAATTTTTTTTTTGGCATAAGTCCTCCATTGAGGACCTATACAGCCCCAGAGTGGGAATGTCAAGGTTCATTTCTCGGGGCCAACGCGAAATAAATATTGAACAGCCTAGGTGGGAATCGAACCCACAACCTTCTGAACCCAGCGCGTACAAATGTTTGGCAAACAAAGGAAGCAACAACCGTTTTTATCCACACGCTTGTGACTCTTGTCAGCTATTAAACTCGATTTAAACTATTTTCATTATTGAAACGGACAAAATAAAGATAAACTTTTTTCCAGCAAAAGTACACCGCGTCCCATTGTACGCCGTCCTTTCTCTGCTCAAAGCAGGCCAGATAACTTTGCGAGTCTGGATACGGGTCAACCGTATCGCAAAGTTTAGGGTCTAAGATGCGATCCTTCGCAGAGGTATAAAATCGTATCCTTGCAAGTACACCACATCTACAAACGATTTGGTAGGCAGTCTCATAATCCTTTCTGCAGAACCTGCAGATTATGGACTCTATCAGTCTCATTTTATAGAGATGCTTATTTAATTGAGAGTGTCCTGTATATACGAGTTGACCTGTGACCCATCTTGGAGTACTCCAGTCCATATTGAGAAGTGTGTTACTTCTTTAGGAACAACTTTTACTTTACTGCTCTGGCGTTCCTCCAAAATAACCCAGCTTTGCCCTCAGTAATCATTTTTATGTGCCTCTTCCTATGTTCATTGCTAAGACTAATCCTACTAGAGGGAAAAAATCCCAATCGAAGTTTCAAACGAATGGGATAGGTCACCTCAGGGATTTTTCGAATAGGACAGTCTCTTCCCATTCAATGGTTCCCGCAATTTTGGGGAACTTATAGTAAATAATTACCTCTCAATCATTCTTAATCATACGAACAATTAACTAAATCAAAAACTTGTTTACTTTCTCTGTTTTTTGTCTTTAAGAGCTGTTGAGCTCTTTCAATATAACCTTCCTGAGATGTGGTTATGTTATCTCCTTTTTCATTACATATCATACATATTCGGACATTTTGGCATTATTTGTGTTTCGGTAACCTACGGCAACGGAAAGGTTGAATCAGAAAGGCTTTGGACCAGTAGCGCCCATGTGGCCAGCATCAAAAGCTTGCTTCATCCAACGCTCTTGGTGGCAAGATAAGTAACCTAGATGAGTGTGAGATAGCCATCTTGTTTCAACCAGAAAAGCGCCCATCCTTCATTTTTTGTTCAGTGATCAGCAATATCTTCCATGAGTGAGTAAAGTTACTTGAGTGGTTCCCAGCATCAGAGAGAGGAGAGGCTTGGAGATGCGGGGGGAAGAAAGAAGTAAGTCCACATAGCAATATTTAACATCCACATCATCAACCACCTCAATGTTAGCATCTACAATTTCCATAGCCCAGTCATACAAAATTCTACTAGCAATCTAATCATAATGTTTTCTTTCGACCACCCACTACACCATTTGTAATATAAAACAATAGAATTTTATTTTTCATTTAATCATGTTCATTTTCAATTATACAGTCCACTCCAACCCAACCAGCCAACCAAAAGTGAAGTGTGTCTTACAATGCGGTTGAAGGCATAATTCATACAATTTGCGACCTCTGGTTGAAATGTTTTATTGATATTGAGAAGTACAGCATTTTGTTTTTGATACAAATAACCTCGGTAAAGCGTCAACTGATGAGTTGTTTGTCAGTATTTTAGGAACTCATACAAGGGCGTACTCAGGATCAAAACTAGGGAAAGAGAAGCCATAGTCGATCAGGTTATGATATTTCAGCACGGAAAAGGAGAATGAAACAAACATTTTAAGAACATTATATATAATTGTTGCATTGCTTTATTAGTTATTGCGATTAGTATTTGCTTGAAAAAATAAAAGAATTTATTAAGTTAATATGAATGGAATATGGTCCGGGTCCATGTTAAACGTTAAATGCATAAGAGCCCCTAGCGGATTTTCTCAGCAACTTGTTGTATAAGTCTTTATGTTTATAACCTTCCTTCCAGACCCTCATGTTATTGTTTACTTCAGTTTTGATTTAAGTAATTAATTACAACATGCCTAGAGTGAGTGAAAAGTGGAATTTGTGTGAAAGTTTAGCTTATGAAATGAAATGAAAAAATAACTTTATTCTGGGACATATGTCCCCTAAGAATAATTACATGGTTCATATAGTGAGATTTTTATCTGGCGAGCATTTTCAAATTTTCAGATAGTAGAATGAAATTACATTGTTTTTTTTACTGTTTTTTTTTTCAAATGTATCGTTAAAATTATCCATTCTGGTTTAATAACAGGGATATGAATACCACAAACACACGAAAGAACTGAGCTGTCACAACAACAAAAATGGCGGCGATCTCAACTGGTCTTTTGTGTGACGTCATTCTCTATTTAACAGACCAAGTAACAGACTCTCAGTCATGTTAAATGTTATTTCGTTTTACCACGGTAAAAGAAGGCAATTTTTTTCGATTTAACATGAGTTTTTCCATTTAACACGCTTTAACATGTTAAACCAAAGATCATGAATACCCCTTATATCTTACTTTTCATTTTATACCCCTGTTATTTTACACTTATGGTTTTTCCTTTTGTAACTATAGTGTTTGTATCTTTTTTAGCCCTGACGAAGCCCTGCAACGTGGGGCGAAACGTTGTAAAGTCAATCAATAATCTTCCAGTATTAAGTTAATAATTTTTTTCACACCTGGGGGGAGGGGGCAGCGGCCCCCTCCTGCCTCCTCCAGTTACGCCTATAGTTCATACCTTCATCATTGGAATTTTCTAACTCTATTCTTAGGAACATGAAGATATTTGGGATTTATTGAAATATTAATTAAAATTAAATTAAAATCTGTATCGCTACAACCCATGAAGGGTCAGGAGTCCAGTACTCTGTAAGGAAGTACTGTTACTAGACCAACGGTTGTGCAAGGAGGTGATTTGGTCGGAGTCGTACTCGACCGCCAGATTTTAACCCAATTAAGGGCACCTAATTTACGAGGCTAGGTGGGTAAACCCACTGTGTTTTCACGGCTACAGTGTAACAGAAAACTTTCTGCCCAGCCGGATTCCAACTCGGGTCCTTAGAGTTAGTAGCATCGCAGCTACCACGGTCCCACCGCGCTACCTTTAAAGTATTAATATATTTGCTAATTTCTTGAGATTGCAATAATTGTGTTAAGTGTAATAATACCCTTGAAGATAGGTCGATTTTAATTTCATCACAACTTTCCTTGTTATTCCTGAATATGTTTTGTTTTTTTACTTTTGAAAGTTAGGTTGTCACTTTAACAACCTCTCTGCACTTCAAATTAGAAGATTGATCACAATGGTTACACACGTACTTTTTCAACAATGATATTGCATTTGGTAACCTTCGGTTCCTCATATTTTCAGATTGCAATCTAATTCATTCTTTGAAGTGTTGATAGCACAATTCAAGTGAGCACTTGGATCATTCAATACTTTGGCAGGATCACCAGCTATCTTGCTAGGGAACCGGGATATATTAGTTTATTAGCTGGGTTATGGTATTTAAAAAGTGGTCGTAAGAACTTGAAAGAAGACATTTAGAAAGTAGCGGAGCTTTTGCGTTCTAGAGGATCGGAAAAGATAAATTTATTTGAAGAATTACTGGAGGAGCTTAAAAAGCTTTCTTAACCCTGTAAACTGACTGGATGCCAGTGCGATTGAGAACACCCAAAATGAATCAATTTATCAGAATTTGTCGGGGTTGTGTCTAAGTCTTAGGCGGTTCTCCAGCCTGATATTT
>NW_027115842.1:124524-127967 GCF_000696795.3 Halyomorpha halys
CTAGATGCAGCTCTAGTTGCCGAGATGAAGCGGACGGACTAGACTGTCAAGATAGGAGCCAGCTTACTAGTTGCAGAGATGAAGCGGACAGACCAGTAAGCTGATAAGGCTAGGTGTAGCTCTAGTTGCCCAGATGAAGCGGACGGACTAGAACTGTCAAGATAGGAGCCAGCTTACTAGTTGCCGAGTTGAAGCGGACGGACTAGAACTGTCAAGATAGGAGCCAGCTTACTAGTTGCCGAGATGAAGCGGACGGACCAGTAAGCTGATAACGTTAGGTGCAGCTCTAGTTGCCGAGATGAAGCGGACGGACTAGAGCTGGGGAGAGACGGGATCAACTACACTGGTTGCCGAGAT
Source organism: Halyomorpha halys (assembly GCF_000696795.3). Lineage (NCBI taxonomy): Eukaryota > Metazoa > Arthropoda > Insecta > Hemiptera > Pentatomidae > Halyomorpha > Halyomorpha halys. The sequence goes on from NW_027115842.1 coordinate 124,882, forward strand.
GAAGCGGACGGACCAGTAAGCTGATAAGGCTAGGTGTAGCTCTAGTTGCCGAGATGAAGCGGACGGACTAGACTGTCAAGATAGGAGCCAGCTTACTAGTTGCAGAGATGAAGCGGACGGACTAGAGCTGGGGAGAGACGGGATCAACTACACTGGTTGCCGAGATGAAGCGGACGGACCAGTATAATCGTTAAAGATCTGGTTACAATCTTTTTTTGCCGAGATGAAGCGGACGGACTAAGATTGCTGGAGAGAAGGAGAGGCCATCATCTTAGGTATGCGTACAGAAAAACAACTTTTGTGAGAATAGATTGGCAATGAACTTTTCTATTTCAAGCAGTGTTTACACCACCAGTGCTATGACTAGACCTGGGTAAGGAGGTGGATCAAAGAGGATATTTAGAGCCCCTTATCCATATGTCTAGTCATAAGGCTGTAACCGAGAAGCGGTCGGTACATGTCTACTTGAGATAGTTTCGTGCATTGTTTTGGTATCGTTTATTAATCATTCTAATGACATTGTTAGGTGTTGTATACTGAAATTATTAATATATAAAAATTACAATATGTCTTTTACAAGATGAAGTAATTTGCAGGGGAGCTATAATCAAAATGGGGGTGTAATTTCTGTAAGGACAGTAACCTCGTCCACAGGGTACTATTCCTGTAGGTACGAAGAATGAATGCAAGCCTGGAGGGTAGCCAGGATAGTAACTTCGTTCTACCAGGTGCTATTCCTGTAGATACGAAGGGGTATATAAGCCCCGTGGTTACTAGCCGCCAGGTCCTATAAAGGATCAAAAATAGAGGAGGTTTCCAGTAGGATACAAGCGTGGAATAAGACTCTTCTTATCAAAAAAATAAGTTGATTATAATACTCAATGTATTATTCGCTGTCCCAAGAAGGTAACACCAAGAAGCACCATCGGTGGAGTATTGATTCTACTAATGATGCGAAGGTACACCACCTGTAAGAATTTACTTATTTCTGATTCAGTATATTATTTTTTGCAAACAGTATTTGTTTAATCAACATATTTACATTTATAATACTAATTACATGTTTATATAAAACATTATAAAATTATTTACATTTTTCTGAATAAATGATCACAATAAATGACTAGAGAAGACATAGATAGTGCTCCAAGGTGGGACGAACTGAAGCTTCTCGTCTTGGTGGGAAGCGATGACTGTCCAACGCGTACTGGTGTTACGTGTAGGCGTATTAGGATCGGAGGAGTTGTTGGAGGCATTGAATCGTGAAATTATAGGAACTGCCAATGGATACCAATAAATTTTCGAAAAGGACTCTGGATTTTCGAAGTATGGAGTAGTATGGAATCGAGATTGTCGATAAGTTTTTCTATCTGGGCTAAGTTGTACATTCACAAAATAGCATTGACTTTGAGGTAGAAGAGTTATAATGGCAAATCGGTTTTACTTTATTCTCCAAAGGCATCTTTGTAGTAGAATTTTGTTCAAGCGGTCCAATCTACAAGACACACTAGGGTCAGTACTCAAATATATGTATGAGATTTGGGACCCTAACCACAATTATTTGTATGACTCTAATTCGAATGCTTGCAAGAAATGTCAAAAATTGGATAAGAAAACAAATATAGAAATTATGAAACTAATTTATGACCTAGAAAAAGGCTAATTCATCAGACTTCGAAAACTACGCTTGGCTGGACGTATCATGCGAATTAAATAACATAAAAATCAGTGAAGACTAAAATGACTTTATTCTAACATATTTACAAGAACTACATGTTATTTTCACTGTTACAGAGTGTCTCTCTTCTTACTTAGCTATCTAGAGCTAGGAAAAATATATGTACACTTGAGAAGACGGGGTAGGAATAATAGTGAAATAGGAGAAGGGGTTTAGACCAATCAGATAATTTAGGAAATTAGGCGGAGCCTAGTGAGCCTATGAAATTAGAAGTAAATATCTGGGAGGGGGAAAAAGGCGTGACTAGAAGCAGGGTGTGAGGCTTCCAAGAATTTGGGGTAAGAGTCATGATCTTGTGAGAACTAACTTTCATGTGTTAAACATAAAATAGTTAGACTGATGCAAGTCCATTGTGAGATGACACCATGTACCTGCCTAAGTGTCAGCCCTTGCTATTGATACAGGATACTAATGGCTTGAAAGGGCTGTTAGAAGGGTCTCTGGGGCCTTCTTAGGACCTAGTCGTTTTTATTGGGTTCCTTTTTTCTATAAAGTTGTAAGAGAATGTGGACATATGCAACCATATGTCTAAAGTGACATAGGTTCAGTTGGGCAAGTGGCAATTGCTTAAATTTATAATACCGGTTCCTTAACTTGCGCATGAACAAAAATGCAACCTCACTGAGAATTATGGATGATTCTACGGAAACAGGTGGGTAGGAAAACTATGTTTGCAATGCCGTTTAAAGTAGACTACTTAGTGTCAAAAACTAATGATCTTTATATTTATTATTATTATTTCTTTGTTAAATTCTAAAAATCCCTTTTAGTATATAATGTGAATTTGTACTCCATTGGAAAAGGCTCCTCTGCAAGATTAATATTTATTAAATGTTTAATAATTTTTAAATTAATTATTTATTGTTGTTTCTCAATAAAATATCTCGAGATACGAACCAATTCACACGTACACGATGTCGTCAAATAAAACTAAAATTAAGTTATTCATAAATCATACCAGCATTATCATGACATCTTAAACCTTCATATCGAATGTCTATTAACTTTCGATTGTTTGTTAAGGAGTTAATTACTATTTTAATTTTAATATTGTGACCGAATATTATTTGATAATGTTATTAATGGACACGTATATGTTTTCTTCTTAATTAATTGCGTCTTCACTTTGAGATAAGGCCTCTGAGATATTTAAGTGGTGATAGAAAAAAGAAAACTCAGACGATAAGAACACGTAAAAGGTTGTTGATGAATTGGTAGGCTCGTGGCAGAAGGAGAGGACCTCCAGTCAGATGGAACAGTGGAGAGGCAGAAAACTGGAGAAAGAGCACATAAGGGGTATTCATGATGTTGTGTTAAATGTTAAATGTTTTACCATGTTAAATGTTAT
>NW_027115842.1:128612-133573 GCF_000696795.3 Halyomorpha halys
TTAAACCAAAGATCATGAATACCCCTATAGTAGTAGAGGAGTAAAGAAATGCTTTTAAAAAAAAAAAACCTTCTAAACTTTTAGCTCACTCTTGTAGTATTATGATTAACCACAATGGAGTCATAGCTGTGACATTAAATATCAAAATTATGACTACATTTATCTTCCACAAGCCAAGAATCTGTGTCTGTGGATCCCACTCAACTGTAGAGCCCTTCGAGTGGGAAACAGAACATCAAGAACTCTCAGTAATGTGATTATGTTTCACCTCAAAGCAAAGTGCACACGCAATTCAAATAATGTAAATTATCATTCATATCTTATTTAGGGAGCGGGATAGCTAAATCCAAGAACTTGGGTTCGAATCCAGCTGTGCCAGATACTTATTTATTGTGCAACTGTAGCCAGGAGTTTTCTTAATAAACAACTTTCCTGCATTATATCGGAAACAATTTTTTATTTGCATCAAACATATTTTCATATTTTTTTCAAATGGGATTATTTTTTTATTAACTGTTCATAGAAAACATTAATTGAAAAATTGATCAAATTAATTCAATTTTTTATTCACTCCTTACTTTTAAGAACTGTAAATATATTTTGGAATCCTTATTATTCTTATTGAAATGAGTCTGAACAGTGCAGAGAAGCAAGAATTTGTTGAGAACGTTATAATGGAGTTTCATGATAGATATAGCAAATTATGAGGAGTAACATTTACTACAATTTCTGTTCTCTTCATATTTGCGATTAAATGAACGGCTTAATAGATTATTAAATAATTGTGCGAAATCCCTGTAAGCTTCAACTTAAAGCTGCCTTCAAGGGGCGTGGCTTAATCTTCACCTCTTAGCGTCATTTCTGTTTTGAAGAAGAGTACGGTTATGGCACCAACCTGACTGGGGATTGAAAAAAAAAAAGGAATGAAGATTTCCGAGCTTATAGTAACTTAAGAATAGCAAATTGACAGTTTATTTTACGACTTATACATGTGTGTTAGAGGGGTGGGAGTAAGATTGACAAACGTTCGATAACAACAGTTCTTCGTTCAAAACGAATGAACTGTTCTTCGTTCAAAACGATTGAACTGTTCTTCGTTCAAAATGAATGAACTGTTCTTTTTATTTCGTTCCCCAGTTCGCCACTAGTGTCGTTGTAAATTATAGTCAGGGTGAATACAAAATGGTGGATCTGTTTTAAAACGTTAAAATTAAAGCTAGTTTAATGTACTGTAAAGAAGTTTATGACCATTACCTTCGTAGGAATAGTAGTTTTTATTATGATATTCGACAAAATGTTGATTTGTAGCTGTTCGCATAAAAGTTTAACTAATCAAAAAATCTATCTCTGGAACACGTACAGATGCCTGCAAGTACTCAAAGTAAAGCTAATTTAATTGTAAAATAAATTCACAAAATGTCGATTTCAAGTTGTTCGAATGCAATTTTTGAAAATATCACTAAAATTTCTACTGCTATAAAGTAGTGTATAGTTTTCATGATATTCCTATATGAATATGAATGTACTATAAAGTAGCTTATGACCTTTATCTTCGTAGCAGTAGTAGTGTTCATTACGTTTGCTTAAATTAATTAATTTGGACAAAATTTCATGTGCAAAATTCATATTCATGCAGGAATATCATGAACTTATACCTAGTTTATACCAGTAGAATTTATTTTACAATTAAACTAGCTTTACTTCGAGTGCTGGCGGGCATCTGTACGTGTTCTAGAGATATATTTTTTGATTAGTCATTATTTAAAGTAGAGTAAATTTATAATAAATATACTAAAATATAATTTGTAGTGTTGTTAATAGTTTCAGAGATATAGAGCTCTAAACGAAAAATTAATTTTTTTACTTTGAGTACTGGCGGGCATCTGTACGTCTTATAGTTCCTGAGATATAGTTTTCGTAAGTCAAACTTTTCTCCTAAAAGCTACAAATCAACATATGAAATTATTTTGTCAAATATCATGTAAACTATTACTCCTACGAAGATAAACATCATAAACTACTTAACAGGACATTAAAATAGCTTTAATTTTAGTACTGTTCAAAATAGATTTCCGAAAATAAATTCACTAATAGCTTATTTTCCGTGCATTTCTTATGAATTGTTGCTTTTTTAAAAGCTTCATGGAAAACGTAAATAGTTCTATTATGACTCATATTTCAGAAAATTTACTCTTCTTTAAATAATGTTCTCTTAGGTATTGTAGTGCTGTTGATATTTTTCAAGATATGGAGCTCCAAATGAAAAATTATAGATTTTGAGACATCCGCCATTTTTTATTCCCCCTACCTATACTTGGCAGACTCATCAATTTTGATTATTAATTATACATAGTTTTCATTAATGTAATAAAAAATTGGGGTGAAATAACTACCTTTTTTTTTCTCTTGGGCTCTTGTACTATGAGTACATGACAAAAAGTAATTCTAATTCATCTTTAATTTCCATTATTTATTGAAAGTTGATAAAATTAACCTATCGATAACTTTAAAACTGTCTGGTTTTACCTCTTAGTCCTATTAAGAAATAGCTTAAAATGATTAAACACTGAAACATACGTTAAAGTAAGGTAGAAATTGGACAGCTTAGCCGATCACAACGTACAATTTAAACAAACGCGGATTAATTTTGCCTATCGATCCATTTTTAAGTGATAAAAGATATATAAATAAAATAATCTAGCAATTTTGAGGTAGCTTAGAAAGAAAAAAAAAAAGGTTCGAATCCGGCCTGGGACGTTGACTATTTTCATTGAGTGGCGGTCCCACAAGAAGAACTTTGACCCCCAACCATGGTTAGGCAGTATAGGACTCCAATGGGAGTCTTGGCCGAAAAAAAAAATGACAAAAAGTATCTGATAAGCTCAATAAAATACGGCATTTTTATTTTAAAAAACTATCAGAAAAGGCAATGCTTTGATATTGCTATTTTTGGGGACGAGTATATATTAATTGAACACTATTGAAACTTTGATATTGATTAGTATATAGATGAAGTGATAAGACCGTAACTATAGTAACATAAATGATAATCCTAGTCCTAGGTTAAGCTTTATAAGCATAGAGGTACCGCCATCGTTCAGTGAACTATCGTTCTTATTTTTCTATAAGTGATAATCAGTTTAATTAAAAGTTATAATAAATTATTTCTGATTTGTTGTTGGTAGTGTTTTGTGCAATAAGGAAGGCATTGAGCGCAAGCAGCGAAACGCTATCTAATCTCAAGGAGGCACTGCCAACTGTAGTGGATCATTCAAACTCCTGTAATTGGAATTTAATTTATTGATCACTAGTTCCTTCTCATATCTCTCTAATCGGTTGACACAGCATAGCTGCCCTCTTGGTAAATATTTGCCTTCACACACTCATAAATCATTTAGTCTTCAAACATATTTAGCAACTAAAAAGAACAAAAAAAAAAAATGTTGTTTTGCAAACAAGCATGACAGTATTTCTCAAAATTTAATTAATTAAGATATATTTACTGTGACGGTGTAACGATAATAAACCTTATAGTATTTTTTTTTATAATTAATTGTCAACACTAATGAATTTAATAATATTGGGCACAATGTACATTTTTCTTTTATCTTAAATACAATATAAATGAACGTTTCGCTCTTGAACTAACATAAGCTCTCAATGTGAGCGGTTCGTTCAGGAAATGAGTAATTAGGGCTCACTTTGAACTTGTTTGGTGCAACATAATGTTGTTAGTAACATTAGTACAAGAGCTCAAGAGGAGAAAAAGGCAGTTACTTCAACCCAATTTTTGTTTACTTTAATGAAAACTATGTATAATTACTAGTCAAAATTGACGAGTTTGCCAAGTATAGTTAGGAGGAATAAAAAATGGCGGCTGTTTCTAAACGTTTAAAAAAATAATTTTTCATTCGGAGCTCTATATCTTAAAAACTATCAACAGCGCTAAAAAAACCTAATAGAATGTCATTAAAAGAAGAGCAAATTTTCTGATATATGAGTCATAATAGAGCTATTTAAGTTTTTGGTTATTTAAGGTAATCTGTAGAATAACCTACCCAAAAGTCAAAAGTATATAAAGAGTAAACTGGTAGAAAAATTGAAAACAAGGAGGCGTGCCTTTCAGGGGCGTGGCCAAGGAGGCAGGGAAGAGTACGAGCCAATCACTGGCTGCTTTTTGTTTTAGTTTAGATTACAATGGCGGACATTCCTGTTAATCTTTATGTATACCTTCCTTTCGTGGGCGTGGCTTTTTTGCCTTCACATTTCCTTTGAAAGGGAGTATTGTTATGACACGCCTCTGGTAGTATAGGAGGTAAAAAAAAAGAAGCGTGGTAGTCTACTCCCATGTAACATAATATCATTATAATCGAAATTAAAAATATCTCACTAAATTATAAAAATTTAATATACTTTAAGTGATTACAAATTAACAAAACACATTTTGAATATAACCATAGATATCAAGATTATACAAGAAACTATGACATTACATTTCTATAAAATAAATAATTCAAATTTTATCCATTATAGTCTCAAAACCTTTTATTTCTCTTATAAATCCGAAGTTTCGGCCAATCTGGCCATCCTCAGGGACAATCTAGTTAATACAACCTTGAAACTATATAATTTAAAAAACTTTTATCACAACCTAAGGAATAGTATCTGCTGATAAATGATTTTAACTTTGTTTTAAGTGATATTTGACTAATTAGAAATTGATGTTTTTGACTTGGGCAGAATAGCCTGCATGGAGTTAGAGTTTTTTAAATTATATAGTTTCAAAGTTGTATTATGTAAATTGTCCCTGAAGACGGCAGGATTGGCCGAAACGTCGGACTTAGGTTTTGAGACTATAATGGATAAAGTTTGAATTATTTATTTTAAAAAAATTACCATTTCCTTATAATCCTCCCCTACCTCACTGATAGAACCTTTAAAGTAAATCATAACCTAGCCTA
>NW_027115842.1:134403-135128 GCF_000696795.3 Halyomorpha halys
CCACCAATGGGTGGTTCCTTCCCAAGATTTTCAAGTGTATATGAAACATACTACATATTTACTAATTGTATTATTTTGTACAGTTGTAAATTACATTAAATAAATAATTTTTAAAAAAAAAATTACCAGTCTCAAAAAAATATTAAGATTATAAATAAATTACATTTCTATTAAAGTCTCGATCGGCCACTTAATATTATAAACAATGCAAACAATTACGTTTTGATGTAAAAGTCGCCCCGTCCTTCATTATCTGGTATTAGGGAATTTCAGAACCATAAATTGTTAATAAAAGGGATTAACACCATAAGGTGATAATAGCGCTGAATTACCAAAAGGGATGAAGCATGGAAACTATAAATAAGTAACAATATCCCCCCGGAGGGGGCTCTAATTGCCCCCTTCAGAGCGGAGTAATGTTCCGCCCCCTGCCGTTAGGGGCTTAATTAAAACTGTACTCCCCATCCCATCTCGGGCCAATCAGGTCCCGTTAGGGGGGCACCAATTGAAATTATAATTGTAACTGCTTCTGGTGTATTTATCATGGATAGTAGAAGCTAGTCTAGGTCGAGTGTTTGACTTCGCCATTGTATAGATCAGCAGTAGGGTTTGTCGGGTTTTAAAACCGGGTTTTTAAAAATACTCATAGTACAAGAGCCCAAGAGGAAAAAAACGCAGTTATTTCACCCCAATTTTTGATTTCTTTATTGAAAACTATGTATAAT
>NW_027115842.1:138403-145237 GCF_000696795.3 Halyomorpha halys
GCTTTTAATCACTCTAAATGTTCTGTTAAAATTACAGAATATTCGAGCAAATAATTTTTTTATAAAAATTCGAAACCGGTTAAAACCGGTTTTCTTGAAAAATTACTATTCGAAAACCGGTTTTCTAAAATGTCGGTTTTTGTATAAACCCTAATCAGCAGGTCCCAACTCGTAGAACTCTGGGGACCACTAAACCTGGAAATGAATCTTCCCAATCCCAAGGATAGTAGGGAATCCAAGTTCATTCTCAGGCATTTTTGTATCACATTTACCAGTTACCTATTATACTAAACCTTTAAAATAACACTAGAACATTAGGAAAGGTAGACGAAAAAACAGTTCTATCAATAAAACAATCAAAATATGTGTTTAGGCCCATTATAACCGCAAATTTTGATTTATACTTAGTTATATATTTATCGTTTATTCTTGCCCACGCCCAGCGTTGAAGGGGGTGAGTTAAAGGAAAATAAAAATAAATATAACCGCAAAAGGGAAAAAAAAGACAAAACAATAAAGAATAAATTGCTCCTATCCTATACCCCGAAACAATATGCCAACAATATAACTGAAATATACCCTTATATAGACAATTATCCAATTCTCACCACTGGCGAATACCTTTCATGTACATAACAGAAATCCTAGGGGTGTTACCTCCCACCTATTGAATTATCGTGATATTAAGTGAATCATAACCAAAAAAAAATAGGTAAATTAACAAGTTAAAAGCAGAACTACATGTGTACAAAAGTTTAATAAGAAGAGGAAATATATGTACACAGAATTCATATCAATTAATAAAACAATGAAAACTTATAGTTTGACTTAACCTTAACTTAAATGTTTAACCTTATCAACTAAATTTACATTATTATGCAAAAGAATATAAAACCAAATATAAAATAAATAAATAAAATTTAGTTCGAACTAGAGATGCGACATCGATAAAAAAAAACATCGATGTTGAAAAATCGTTTTTCAACATCGATGTTGTTTTTTTAAACCATTTCAGTAACGTAAAGACTGTTCTAAAGACTACACATGCTCCGGCCGATGTCCTATTCTTTGATACAAAAATCACTTCTGACAGGCCGTAGAATGCGTGATCGTAAGAACAGACCTTATGTTTCTGAAATTTTTGTTCAAAAACATCGATGTATTTTGGGCAATGTATTGTATACAACGATATTTTAATATTGAACATTTATATTTCTAAACATCGATGTTTTTTTTGTCAATTTGCAAAAACCACTTCCTACTGACGGGAGTATACGTAGTCGTTGGAACAGACCTTATGTTACTGAAAAGGTTGTTCAAAAACATCGATGTATTTTTGGCAAAGATTTGTATGCAATGATATTTTAATATTGAGCATAGATATTTTAAAACATCGATGTTTTTCTAGTCGTAATTTATCTTTATTACGTCGTTAGCGTGATGGTTGGAGGTCCTTTTTTATCCCAGCATATTGTTGATAGGAAATTGTTTATACTGTAAATTTTTTGTTTTCATTTAGTTACTTTTGGAAAAAAAAAAAAAAATGGAAAATTGGTAAAAACGTAAAACATCGATGTTAAAAAAACATCGGTTTAAAAACATCGATGTCGCATTCCTAGTTCGAACCCCACGTAGTCTTTGGGTGTACTGGCAGAACACAATGTTGTCCGATATTTCCTTTCCGGTCACTGTCTCTCATTTCCCAGTAGTATAAAGGTGAAACCTGCCACAACTCTCCTATCCAGGACGTGCTGAAGATTCGTTGCTACGCACTCCGCTATATCCCCACTTCTAGTGTTAATGACCGTCCATTGAAGTAGAACACCATAATTTTGAAAAAACAAAACATATACAATAACATTTCTCATGTGGTAATATTTCGGTTCAAACAGTTAAGAAACAGGGCCTAATAAACTATTTCCACTTCACATTGAACAATCGTAGCGTGTTCCAAAATCAAACTATCATCTTCACAAAACCAAAACCCACTCGTGTCAACATATCGCTCGTGTGTTTTTTTCACCATGACAACCATCACACCTATTGTCTACGCAGATATAGCCAGTGTTTTTATTTCACCATGGCAACCGTAACACCATCATCTAAGCCCTTGCGGCCCACTGGATAGGAAATACTGATAAAACATTATCTGGCACAGCAATAACTGACGTAGCAATAATCATTAACTGGAACTAATATAAAAACGAAGATGGTCGGTCCGTTGCTAGGTGACGCCATAGCGACGGTTATCAACCCTTAGCAACTGTCTCTATTACTTAATTATAACACACAAATATAAATACATATTTTTCTTTTCAAATAACTAAATTCCAATTAAAATAATATAAATAAAATAAATGTAACTAAATTAAACACTAATACAACTCAAATACTATCTACAAATTATTTACAAGGTAATTATAAAATATGGCGTGAACATGTATAGATAAATAAATAAAATGCAGTCATGGAACCTCCATAAGCCATAGAAGCAATTTTCTTTAAATTGCCAGGACATAGCAATAAAATTATTGAATTTATTATATGATGAATAAAACCATCAGAAAAAAAAAGGAAAAGGTTGTGAAAGAAAATTGATTTGCTTATAACTCAAACAATTCATTAATTCTCAAACGATTCATTAATAATAAAGGACTAACTAACCCGAAGGTTCGATGCCGATACCACTAAACATCCAGTGATGACCCTCCAAACCAAATTCAACTAAATCAGTTTTAACGCAATCCTCCCATCTACGTTTTGGTCTACCCCTCGGACGTTTACCCGTCGGTTCAGTGTTTATTAACATTTTAGGTATCCGCTCGTTACTAAGCCCTACAACTTTACACCTTGCCATAACTTGAGTTATATTTACCGGGTGTAGGTCCCTTAATTCAGCGTTATGTAATCTTCTAAATTCTCCCGTTGATTCATCCTTTTTCAGTCCGAATATTTTTCGTAATACTTTATTTTCGAAAACCTTAAGACGCTGTTCATCCCTTAGTGTAAGAGGCCACGCCTCACATCCATAACAGTGGGAAGGATAAGTTTTTCAATTGAAACATAACAAGCATTTCCCGCCTTTAACCTAGCTTTTATTTCCTCATCAATTTCGTTTTTTCTAGTTACTGTAGAACCTAAATACTTAAACCTATCTACCTGTTCAAACTTATTTCCTCCTATATCTATATCACCGAAATTGCTCGCGTTTCTACTGCTAACCATGTATTTTGTTTCTATCCGAATTTATTTCAAGACCTAGTTCCTTGCTGGAGTTTATTAACGCGGTTTTATTTAGTTCTATAGTTTCTTTGTCATCACCCAATAATACCAAATCATCAGCATACCAAAATTTTAAGGAAATCAAAAATATTTATAGCGGTATTTTATTTGTTATTTGCTTACAAGAAAATAAATAACTTTTAATTAATAAATAATTTTTTAACTTCAAGAGGTCCTTTGTTAAAAAAAATATCAAAATCGGACTAATATTTTTTTTTTTTAAATTTTATTTATTGATACATATTACAATCTGCCACACCGTTGTGGAAAATAGGTAACAGTGATGAATGATCACATTCTTACTAAAATAAAATAAAATAATATTGAAAAATAAATAAAATCTCTCTTAAAATATATACAAACTGAAGGATAAAGAAAATGAACATAAACAAACAATGTGCATGAAAAAATAAAATAATCTCTAGACACATTTACTCTCATATTAATATTTACACAGTCGACCGGAGGATCCCTGAGCCCACTTTATCCCCCACTTGTGAGGGGTAGAGCAGAGCTCTAAAGATCCCAGCGCATCCCTCTCGCCGCATCACTGATAACAAGCCAGTGGAGGCTGAGCAAGTGCGCTAAAGCCGCAAACACTCAACTTAAGTGTAGAATCTGACCATTGCCAGAACTCCAATGACTAATAGTAAAGTTTAAATTAAACTTTCCCATTAAATATAAATTTTATAACTGTATAATTTCTCAAATAAAAGGCCCTAATTAGTAATTTATGAACTCATTGTTTTTCTAAAATTGGTTAACATCACTCGCTATTTCTAAGCCTGAGATGATAAAATGAAGAGAGGAAGAAATAGTATGGTAGAGAGAAGGAGAAGAGATTGCTGCGGGAGTGGTGGGCAATCAGGGCTAAGTGCCCCCGAGGATATATTTACGAGGCCGACACGTTGTATACCATTAGAATTAAATAAAGGGGATCGATCTAGTGGGGGGGAGGCTCCTAGAGCCGCCATCGCGGTCACCATCTCCTTTTTAGGGTCTCCATTCCTACCTCTTAGCACCGCCAAAGGTCGATTGTTGTCGCCCTCTAATAGCCACTTTAGGGAACCTTGTATATTTTTAGATTTTTATTGATAATCGATTCCAACGCATACATAAATAAAAAACAACGGTACTTATTTACGGGATTATACATACTTAATTCATACATATAGTGACAGTACAAGAGCCCAAGAAGAGAAAAAGGGCAGCTATTTCACCCCAATTTTTGATTACTTTAATGAAAACTTTGTATAATTACTAGACAAATTTGATGAGTCTGCCAAGAATAGGTAGGGGGAATAAAAAATGGTGGCTGTTTCAAAACGTTATAAAAAAATAATTTTTTATTCGGAGCTTTATGTCTTTAAAACTACCAACAACAATAGAACATATAAGAGATCGTCATTTGAAGCAGTGTGAATTTGCTGAAATGTAAGCCCTAATGTTTGTGTACGATATTTCTCGAGATATAGCTTTTTAATAAGCAACATTTCATAAAAATGTATGCAACGTACTGAAAGATTGTAGTTAGTTAATTTATTTTGAGATATCTATTTCTCAGGAGCTATGAGACGTACAGATGTCTATTAGCACTCAAATTAAAACTAGTTTAATGGACTATAAAGTAGTTTATTTTCGTTGGAGTAGTAGTTTTCATGAAATTTGCTAAAATAAATTGATTTATAGTTGTTCGGACAAATTTTCATTTGCCAAATTTATATTCATAAATGAATATCATAAAAGGTACTACCCCTACGAAGATAAGTGTCATAAACTACTTTATAGTAAGTTAAATTTCCTTTATTCTGAGTGATAGCAGACATATGTGCCTCTTAAGGATCTAGAGATATATTTTTTAAAAAATTCAACATCTTATAGCAACAACTAGAAATTAACATTTTGTACAAATGTACTGAAATATCAGTAGTTAGTTAATTTATTTTGGGAAATCTATATCTCAGGAACTATGTGACGTACAGATTTCTATTAGCAATCAAATTAAAGCTAGTTTAATGGACTATAAAGTAGTTTATTTTCATAGGAGTAGTAGTTTTCATGAAATATGCTAAAATAATTTTTTTTAAAAATTCAAAATCTTATAGGAACAACTAGAAATTAACATTTTTTGTTTTGTTTCTTGTCATATATCATAAAAACTACTACTCCTACAAAGATAAATGTTATTAACTATTTTATAGTAAATTTAACCAGCTTTAATTCGAGTGCAGACAGACGTCTGTATGTCCAATGGTTTCTGGGATAAAGTTTTTCATAAACCAAACTTATTGTCCGAACAACTATAAACCAATTTATTTGAGCAAATTTCATGAAAACTACTACTCCTACGAAAATAAACTACTTTATAGTACATTAAACTAGCTTTAATTTGAGTGCTAATAGACATCTGTACGTCACATAGTTCCTGAGATATAGATTTCTCAAAATAAATTAAGTAACTACTGATATTTCAGTACATTTTTATGAAATTTTGCTTTTTAAAAAGCTATTTCTCGAGACCTATTAGACGTAAATAGCTCTTTTAGGGCTACTATTACAGCAAATTTACTCTTCTTTAAATAATGTTCTTTTAGATTTTCTAGTGTTTTTGGTAGTTTTTAAGATATAAAGCTTCGAATGAAAATTAATGTTTTTTAAAGGTTTTGAAACAGCCACCATTTTGTATTCCCCCTACCTATACTTGGTAGACTCATCAGTTTTTACTATTAATTATACATAGTTTTCATTAAAGTAATCAAAAATTGGGGTGAGATAACTGACTTTTTTTCTCCTCTCGGGTTCTTGTACTATAACTATTTAAACTATTCCACAGATATATAACACCTAAAGTAAACATCTAATGGTATGGACGAAGTATATCTTAAATATATTATCCTCACAAAGTTATTTTATCGTTTTGCTCCTAAAGAGAATAGCAGAATCGAGAAATATCGGAGACGGGACAATCAGGAGCGAGCAAAAGCCGCAGCAGGGATGACTTCCAATCCCAGGGGAAATTCTAAGGTAATGAGGGGAGCAGTTGCCTAAACTACTTTCATAACTAGCTCTCATTTACCTTCCTCCATTTTTATCATCTTGGACCTTTTCTTTCATTTTCTCGGTTGAAGATTAAGGAAATGACATTGGATTTTATTATCACCTTTATTCACTTCGTTCTTCTTTTTATTAATTCGCATTTCTACCTCTTCTTCTATTTTATAGCTCTTTGCAATTAGTTAACTGATATTGTAAACTTGATGACATACGATTTGAATTAGTAGTTGTCGTTTCTGATATTTCCCCAAAAAGTTAATGAACTGTCCGCTGACAAAAAACAACAATTAAAAAAAAATTAGTTCATAAAAGGAACGAACTAAATGAGTCAGAGGAAACCATCCTTTTAGTTTTCGTTCGAGTTATTATTTAGTAGTTAAAAATAACCGATATGAAAACAACGAAACTTCATATGAATTAAGTCTGTAATTGTTCGATTTCGAAATATATTATTTTTCATAACGATGAATAGATAGTTTACCGAGGATTATATATATA
>NW_027115842.1:145322-146086 GCF_000696795.3 Halyomorpha halys
ACGGTCAGTAAAGAACATAAATAAGTAAAAACGTATTTATTAGTTCTAACGTTTCGGCCAGAATTTCAAGTCTTCATCAGGGCTAAAAACAAAAGCAAGATAACCATAACGAATAAAAGGGTTTACAGAATGATAAAAAGAACAACTAACATTATAGATACAAAGTAGTATTTAAACGTATGTATAGTCTAGGTATTAAAAGAAGATAAAGTCTGTTTGATAAAAGTAATAATCAAATGAAATAAGAGGAAAGAAAAAATACCTGATCTGAAACACAGTGTATGAACATAGTATGCATTTCACTCCTCTTCTTCCCCCTTAGCCTATGACAAGTCCATCGCGATACACTTATAAGATAAAAAGTACATCTTAAACAAAAGTTGGCCACCCATGATATATTATATATATAATCTTATCAATATTCAAAATCAATTTTAAAACACAGATTCGTGTAGTGGACGTCTTCTTTGGAGCGCGGAATGTACTGCGTGGGAGTCTTTTTCGATACAGAACAGGCTTTTGATCGAGTATGGCACCCGGGACTGCTTTACAAACTCCATAAATTCCTACCTCCTACATACTTTCTCATTATTCGTTCCTTTCTCATAGATGTTTCCAAGTAAACCACAATGGTTCCTATTCATTCCTCTATTCTCAGTCCACTGGTGTTCCTCAAGGTATTATCCTTGGCCCCATCCTATACACCGTCTATACAGCTGACACTCCAACCAATCCTAACACTATCCTCACCACGTATGCCGATG
>NW_027115842.1:146636-150386 GCF_000696795.3 Halyomorpha halys
TCCAAAATCCTTCGTAAAATCCTCAATGCTCCTTACTTTGTCACAAATAAAATCATACATAAAGACCTTAATGTTCCCTATGTAACCGATATAGCCCGAACCAGATATCACTTTTTCCATTATAAACTCTCAAACCCCCTAGTTTCTAATCTTGCATCCTCTTCCATTCCTGATAATCCTCTGAGGCGCCTGAAAAGAAGATGGCCATGAGACCAGCTAGTGTAAAATGTCATTAGAGTGCTACCGATGGGTAGTTTCTCGAAACGCCTGTAAAACTCCAATTTAACTTAGATCAGATTTACTAAATGTATTATAATGTACTGTTGTAAAGAGCAATAAATAAATATTAAAAAAACAAAACATAGATTAGGTTAGCACTAGTATCACTCTCTTGTCAATACTTTTGTGAAATAAAAAAAATAATAATAAAGAAAAGGCATACAACGTAATGTAGAGATGATTCAAGTGGCAGTAAAAAGGTAATAAAAAAAAAAACAGTTCTCATTGGTAACAATAATAAACAATGGATAAATAAGAAATGTAAAAGAATTTTATGAATAGCTTAAGAAGTAAAAAAGGAAAAATAGAAACATTCTATTCGAAATGGAAAAACCGACACCGACCAATGTTTCCCTATTGTATTAAGACTTAGTGTTAAGCTGTTGTATTCTTAGGGATTATTGATGATCTGTTAAATGTAAAATGTTATAATATAACATTGTGAGCAGCCCTATTTAAAGTCATATTAAATGTATAAGAGCTCCTAGCGGATTTTCTGAGCAACTTGTCTTATAACCTTTCCTACCAAAACTTTCTGTTATTTTTTACTTCTAAGTTTTGGTTAGAATAATAAATTATAACATGCCTAAATTGAGTGAAAAATACTTTTGTAAAAGTTTGGCAAGTGAGTGTCTTGTTGATCTTCTGGCTTTTGAGAAATAGAACCAAGATGAGCTTATTGACAACTGTCATTACATTATTATTATTGTCATCCATTGTTTTATTAGTTTTAAAAACAATACTAACACAATCAAAACACAAACTACGAGCAAGTAATCTAACGGAACAAACCAAACGGTAACGAGCTCTGCTGGTCCGTTGCGTGACGTCATTCTCCATTTAAGAGACCCAGTAACGGACTCTCAACCATGTTATATGTTATATCGTTTTAACATTGTAAAAGAAGGAAATATTTCTCCATTTAACACGCTTTAACATGTTAAACTAAAGATCATGAATACCCCTTGAGTAGAAACAAAATTTATTAGCACCTCGAGTAACACAGAAATAAGAATTTTTAAAGCCACAGATATATAGAATTTTTTCGTTCATAATTTTGGCTTTTCTCTTTTTTTTTCAATTTCGAAAATCACATAAATACCGATAACTTGAGTACCCAACATTCTACAAAAAACTTGGGAACATAGGTATACTGCTAAGTATAAGTAAGTAGGATGGTATGTGTAAGTAAGTATAGTGATAAGTGTAAGTATGGTGGTAAGAGTAAGTTATGCGCGCATCGCACCAGATTATTTAATCACATACTGATACGAGGAGGAAGAGGAGACCACTCGATGAGCAAGTAGTACATGCTGATTAAGTTAAATGATTAATTATATCAATTACACAAATATAATTAACAAATCGAGCACGGTATATAATTGTTTAGAAGCTTTCATCCTCAGCGTAATTATTTTGGTACTCGAGAACCAGATGCACTCCATCCTCGAGTCTTTTAATTTATGAAAATACTTTAAATTATAGAAAAATATTAAATGCATTTTTAGGGAAAAAAAATTGTCTCAAATTTGATTTTTAACACTAGTAGACTTATTCAAAAACAGAGTTGGGCTAAAATTATTCGATTGACCAGAGACGAATGCTTTTTTATTCCAAGTTCTTATTCGATTGACGAGAGACGAATAAATTTTTATTCGAATAAAAATACGACTAAACAATTCGAATACTTTTTTATTCGAATATTTAAAATACTATTTCAATCGAATAAAAAATTAGTCGAATACATATAATTGGAATAACAGTTTGATTTTTTTTTTTAAAATTCACTTATTTTTTTACCACCTTCAATCTCTAACGTCCCATTTCACACATTTAGACGAGTACAAAACGAAAATGAAATCGATTTTAACATAGATTTATTTTTATTTCTAACACAAAGGTCCCAGTTTTTAGGTTTTCGATTATGCAGAATATGAAAATGCTATCGATTTTAACATCGCGTTTCGATTTATTTTAACTTTCTTGATCCCGAACATGACCCTAACATGTTTATGTCCCTTTATATGTTTTGAGATATGTAGATTATGAACATAATATCACATATAACATAAGCGTATCGATTTATTTTACTAAGATAAGAAATCAGAAAAGTTAAAATATATCGATACGCGATCTTAAAATCGATAGCATTTTCTTATTCTGCATATCTCAAAGCATATAAGGGGCCCTAAACATGTTAGAAATCAGAAAAGTAAAAATAAATCAATACGCCATCTTAAAATCTATATCATTTTTATATTCTGCACTTCTCAAAACGTATAAAGGGACCGTAACATCTTAGAAATCAAGAAAGTTAAAATAAATCGATACGAGACGTTAAAATCGATAGCATTTTCATAACATATAAAGGGACCCTAACATGTTAGAAATCAGAAAAGTTAAAATAAATCGATAGTATTTTCATATTCTACATATCCGAAGACATAAAATTGGACCCTTATATGTTAGAAATCAAGAAAATTAAAATAAATCGATACGTGATAATTAAATCGATAGTATTTTCATATCCCACAACATAAACATGGACCCTTATAAGTTAGAAATCAGAAAAGTAAAAATTAATCTATCCGCGATCATAAAATATATCTATGTATAGCTGTAAGACAAAAAATGTCATCTTTATACGAATACAAACGTATTCGGATGGTTTAAAGATTTAATTTTCGAATTCGGTTGGCATTTGCGAAAAATTACCTTGATAAGCTTACCAGTTTTGGGACAAAGTAATTTTCACAGATGGGTTGAAATTTAATATTTTCGGTGCTGATGGCAACGTTAAAGTTCAAAGGAGAAAAAAACAAGCCATGAAATTGAAAAACTTATGCCCGACAGTTAAGCTCGGAGGAGGAGGGACCATAGCTTCAGCTGGAGTAGGCAACTTGAAGATCATCGAGGGAATGATGGATCAATGTGTATACGTAGATGTCCTAAAACAAAATCTGCGACCCAAGTGAGTTCTAGGATCAAATTTTATTTTTTGACAGCATAACGATCCTAAACATCGTGCCATAAGCCTCGAAGAATGGTTGTTGTACAATGCTTTAGGTCAGTTAAGAACGCCACCACAATCGCCTGACCTTAACCCCTATAGAGCACCTCTGGAAGGGTCTCGAAATGAGGTTTATGCATTACAAAATAAGAAATATACGGCAACTCTCAGAGGTCCTTAAGGAAGAGTGGTTGAAAACGGAGCCCACAGATTTATTTAATTAATTTCTTTATCCTTATTCGACTTTAATATTTGTTTTAGAATGTTTACTTTTTGTTAGAATATTTGCTATTAGCAGCAGATGGAAAATTTTATCAACATAAACAATTCTTATGAATTAGTAAAAATAAAAATATTCCCTATTTTATATAATATTACTAGGGATAGAATTTTTATTAGCTAAAAAATCCGAAATATATACATAAATATGTGCTAATAAAGTGTCAACTATTTTTAAAAAT
>NW_027115842.1:150866-161972 GCF_000696795.3 Halyomorpha halys
TGTAAAAAATAACAAATATTTCAGAAAATATGTGATTTACAACAAAATATGTAAAAAAGGCCAAATATTTAAAAATATGTGAAATAAAAATGGCTCCTTTTGGCCTGTCTTGAAACATCTTTAGTTAGTAAGGAATCAAGGATATCATGGTCAGATAAAAATTTGTGAAAACATAAAAATCCTATCTCTAATAATATTACTTTACCTTCTAATGAAACTTAAGTAGGCTTCAATCCTTTCATTTCTAAAATTATCCAAAAAATTTCAAACTCACAGATTATAGATTTCTTATTACAGATTAAAAGCAGTCTTGGAACTGCTTCTCCTTCCACTGCCTTACGTAGAGGCCTATAATTGTTAATGGAATAAATTTAACAAGTCATAGAACAAGAGTTCCAAATATTTTCATTCTGTGACAGCTCTTTGAATAAAAATTTAAGAAATATATTCCATAATATAGAATTTTATAGAAGTTAAAACAAAATAAACGATCTACCCTTCTACAAGAAGCATAAATACAAAATACCACACCAAAGAAAAAATCTTATCAACATTCATTTCTTATTTAATTGAACATTAATATCACTCTGTCTTTATCAATTTTTTTAAAAAATGTAATAAATTTTACAATATTTTTTTTATTTCATACCATCGGTACAAATTAAGGTGGCATATCAGAATTCTTTTTAATGTGTCACAATTCGGTAAGGTCTTTTTGGAACTAGCAAAATTTTCAGGTAGTCACTTTTGCTCTACTAAAACAATACTTTTTATTATAAAAGATATAATTAATTAAATTGTATTATTTACATATATCGTCGATTTGCCTGAATATTAACACAGCTAACAAAATAAAACTTTTGATTTTGTTTTAATATAATTATTTAATTTTTTGAGTGGTTTATATTAATAACAACACATTTCAAATGAACAGTTACTCTCAACATCAGTTTATTTTAATCCTCTACCCATTATAGAGAAGACAATTTCAATTATTAACTTGTAACAACTCATTGAAAAAACCTCATTCACATACGGCCCATGTCATATAATAAAAACATCTCAATCATACTAAACAGGATAACAAATATCAACAATAAAACCTACCATTTTTTTTTTTAAAATTAATTCTTACCAAACCCTATAACAATAAAACCTACCTCCAACAGGTTAAGATTAAGATATCACCAGAGCTCTAACCTTGATTACTGAGGTTTATTTATTTACATTCAATTTAGTTAATATTCTTTTTGATTTATTTCTTAAATATTGACATTATTTAAAAAAATAATTATTGTATTTTAATTATATATACACATTTATTTACAGCACCCTCCCTCTCCCACATATCATCACACTGTGGTCCCTCACCTCCAAATATTTAAGTAGAGTTCTCACTGAATGAACACATCCAAGACCTTAGATAAGCATTTCACTGGATAAGTACCAACAGTTGAAAAAGGTTAGTTGAAAAAATTTAATTTGATATATATCTTATTTGTTGTTTTATTTATTTATTTTTAATATTCTAATATTTGTTATATAGGGGAATTTGTTGATAAAATGATAGAATAGAAGGGATTCTAGTAAAATAGAAGGGAAAGAAAAAAAAGGAGTGAATTGAAAAGCTTGTATTTAATTTGTAGACTGGTATTAATTGTAAAAGAATACTGTGAAAAAAAAAATGTTATCTTTCTATTATATTATATTATATCATGTAAAAATATGTAACTTATATTTGTCCAGTCACGGATTGATCAGTATGCTGTGTAATGTTGCAACCCGATGTATTTGGGCACCACGAATGAATAAATTTCTTTCTCCTCTTCTCATTCATAGTCCAGAACGAAAAAGAAGAGTTGGAAGACCTAGATTGTGCTGGATGGATGGGGTCCTCACAGATGGTAGAGCTTTTCTTGAACTGACTAATCGGAGAACAGCTGCAAGAGAGAGATACCAATGGGCGAGACTAATTGAGAAGGCCAAGACAGTGATGAGTTGTAGCACCCATGATGATATGTTTCATTTACATACTTTGAAGAATTAAAATAAACTTTATTGAGAGTAAAGTGGATCATTTGTAGTTTTGTAATTAATATTTTATCTTATTTAAAATTGGACCTATTCCAAAGATAGTACCCTATACTGCAGTTACTTTCTTTAATGAAGTAGTCCCAGACTTTCCTGAAGTTAACATTGTTACAAACTCTAGTCTACTGGATACACAACTATAGCATGCCTAAAACGCAAAATAAAATAACTTTTTTTGTCAGATGTTCCACTATTCAAGCAAAGTAGTGGTAAGTACTAGAAAGATATTATTTTGTCTTTTTCATATTGGTTTGTATCATACTTTCCTTTTTATACTATCTTATTCTGATTTTAATATGGTTATTTTGTTTTTACTCAACCCAGAAGGTCTGAAATGATGGTACAATAACATATCGGACCATCTTTTCCTTACATTAAAAAAAAAATATATATTGAAAACTAAAATGATCACACATTTTCTTTAATGCTGATCGTAGAATATTAACTTATTATTAAATACAGCTATCATACCTCTTTATGGGAATCTGAGTATAGTTGAAACTAATAGCTAAAGTTGCCATGGATACGACCCTTATTTATGAATGACCCATTGATAAATAAATATCGTATCCATGGCGATTTTAGCTATTAGTTTCAACTATAGCTAATTTCTGCCCAACTCTGACGGTAGCGCAACTCCAGCCTTTACCAACCAAGTTGGAATTCCCTGTTCTACAATACTACATTAGTTTTTTCTATCATAAAAAAATAAAATAAGTAACAGCTTTCTTTTTTTTTTTTTTCTTTTTTTATTTAATAATAATAAAAAGAAAATACAATTTATAACTTGATACTTTTTACAATTTTCCTTCAAAGATGCTACAAACATAACATTTTTTAAAACAACAAATATGCTCAGTTTTAAGATTAACTATCTTGAAAGAGGATTTAAGACAGCATCTAAACTGTTTCCTTCCTCGATTACGTTTATTTATTTTTTTAGGTTTAAGTTGTTTTGACTCAGAGGAAAATAAAAGGAAGGGCAACGACAAACATTTATATTTATAGCAAGTATAACAACTTGGGTAAAACAGGCTTTACAGATTCAATCGAGCAAAGGTAAATCACACGCTACATCTAAAATGTGTTTACTTTTTTTTTTTTTTTTTTAAGTACTTACAATCTATTTTCAATGTTTTACTCCTTTTTTTTGTATTGTTAAACTGGATATTTTTGTACTTACAAACACAACATATCATATAATTATCATACTACAAAACACAAAATAAAAACTGAGTGAGCACTTTTCCGTAAAGCACCTTTTCCAAACAACCGAGCGCATTTATAAAGCGCATTCATTCATGATGCTATTGGTCAAGTTTTCACATTCTTTCCAGACTAGATACAAATTATTGAACAAAGTAAATAAATTAAAAATGAGGCAAGGTAAAAAAAAAAGTCTAAAGAAATGTCGAAAGTTGGATATGCAAAATTGAATCATACCAATGTGGTATATCCTATATTAAAAATAATAAAGAAACATTAAAAGATGGAGAAACGTTCAATGATATATCTCTATCTCGTTTTCACGACACTTTAGAAATATAAAATTAATCTTTACCTTTCCATATTTTTTTAGTTTTTTTTTTTTTACTTTTTCTCTTTTTTTGTTGTTTCTTTGAGATCTAATAACAATGCAGACAACATTATCCATTGTTTGACATAATCATAATAATGAGGACTCGATAAAATTTCTTAAAAAATAACAAATCAATAAATAGAAGAATCCAAGACAGTTTTTTCCCTCACTCAACATTGCGAGTATTACGTTATTAAGATTCTTCCTGTTATAGTTTTCCTTTCTCTTTTAAATGCTTCCAAGACAGATTTCAATTGAAAAGGGTACTATTTTATAAACGAGTTGAAAGTTTAAAAGTATT
Organism: Halyomorpha halys; assembly: GCF_000696795.3. Lineage (NCBI taxonomy): Eukaryota > Metazoa > Arthropoda > Insecta > Hemiptera > Pentatomidae > Halyomorpha > Halyomorpha halys. Next base: position 154,838 of record NW_027115842.1, read on the forward strand.
ATTTTCAGCTCTTGATAACAGTATTCTTTAATATACATCTCTCATCTCACCATTTTAAGCGTATTTGACTCGCTAACTTATAAACAGCCTCACACTCACTTATACTTATAATAAATTATTTTCATACGAGATGAACCTCAAAAAGATAAGGCTCATCGTTAAGTTGAAAGACATTTCACAAAGAATATTTCATTACATTTCTTTTGTTTCTTTTTTTTTTTTTACATTTTATATAAACTGTTGAGATGGTCCATTAAGACCCTGTCATATACAAATACGGAACGGAGGCAGAGGTATAGCTCCTTGGTACCAAATATTGTTTATCATCATCATGTGCGGCAGAATTAAAAAGAGGATTTCTTTACTTTTCTTCTTTCTTTTTCTTTTACTTTTTTTTTTTAAATTTTCGGTGAGTCCTCCACCTTGCAAAATAAAATGTAAGATAAGTCCAGAATTACAGAGGGTTTCTGTGGAAAAAAAAAAAGTTAAAATTAAGTTAGTTTCAATACAAAATTCACAATGAACATTAGATAATACATAACTTTATACAATGTAATCTCGGTAATCCGAACTGGCATAAAAAAAAAAAGATATTTACATAGCAGCAATAACATTTTTGTTTTTAAATAAAAGTGCACACGTATAAAGGACATTTTTAACTTCCCGAGCTAGAGACAAGTTAATGTAACATGGGCAGCAGCCTCCCCTAAGAGTGAAAAAATTTATTAATTTAATAAAAAAAATTTTTTTCTTCAAGCAAATACTAATTTTAATAACTAAAACAGCACTGCGATAATTATATATAATCTTAAAATTTTTGTTTCATTCTCCTTGTCTGTGCTGAAATGTCACAACCTCATTGACTATGGCTTGCCCCCCTCCAGTTTTGATCCTGGGTACGCCCTTATGATTGTAATCAATAAGAAAATCGAAAGTGGAAATTTTAACAGTTCTAATATTGGGTAATCTAATTCCTATAGAAAAGTTCATAATATATTTTGTTGGAATTAGAAATAAATAATATCTATTGTATAAATCATTTGATTCTATAAACAAATTTTGTAGGTAACATCACTTTTTTATTTTTATCATGTTTTATAAATCCATAAAAAGAGTATTTTTGGAGAAGTTTGTCGGGGGGTGCGGCCAGCAAAGAACAACATAAATAAAAAAAAACCATATTTATTTATTTTATGCCGACGTTTCGACCTGAGTTTCAGGTCTTCATTAGGGCTATAGAACAAAAGAGATAACAACATTTACAGTAACATACAATTGAAAAGGAATAGTATACAAACAAATTTAGAATTATACAAATTATTGAATTAAATCATAAATGATAAGATACTTTGCTGACCGCACCCCCCGACAAACTTCTCCAATCATTAATCTACAGTCAATTATCTACACCTCATCATAAAGAGTATTTTTTTATAAATAAAAAATTAAAACATCACTAGCATGTAAGGATGTAAAAGAAAACATTTTTTTTTTTTCAAACTTGTCAAATTTCTGTAATCCAAACACCTCCCTGTAGCAATTAGTTTAGATTACCAAGATTACACTGTATATAAAAAAATAATGATAATCCTAACACACTGAGTGCTAATGCAAAGGCCTAGGAAATATTTTCTTGTTAAGTAAAACTGCAAGTTAATTGCAAATTAATTTCTTTTAGTGGATTATAATCTAATAAAAAGACGATCGTAAAAAGTTGATCATTCTCAGAGGGTGCATTTTTTATAATAATTGATTCTGATGCAAAAGTGTTGGAGTCTCATTTTTAATGTACGGTAGCAAAATCGAGTAAAAACCTAAATAAGTTGTGTTGAAGATTAATCATATTTCACTAAATAATGTAATAATTTATTAATAACAGATTTGTTTGGAAAACAATGTTTATTGGAAAAGCTGTTGTTTTTTTTTTTAATATTTGACATAAAAAGTACTAATAGGGCTTAATTTAAATATTAATGTTAAATGTACCATTACGTTTATGGTGATTAGTTTGAGATTAGTATTAGTAGTTTACAAGATATACACTAAAATAAATCAACAAAATGATTTTGCATAATATGTAAAAAAAAAAAACATTGGTTAGGGAACAACTGAGTGTCGGAAATTAATGAACATAAAGAACTCAATTAGGACCTATTTTGAATGCACTATTATAAAGTAGTACATAATGGTATTATCAGCAATAAATTTAAAAATATACAGTAGCAGTTTTGAAAACTCTACCATATTAGGACAACGGAAGGGCCGCCCATAGCTCAGTGGTTAAGACACAGTCTTACCAATTTGATTGATGTCTATTGGCGGTGCCGGTTCGAATCCGGCCTGGGACGTTGACTTTTTTCATTGAGTGGCGGTCCCACAAAATGAAGAACTTTGACCCCCAACCATGGTTAGGCAATATAGAACTCCAAAAAAAAAAAATGAAAATGGAATCTCAGAGAATAGGAAACTTAAGTAATTCGATAATAATTCACTATTACTTGTTTTCAGTCAAATGTTTCTTAGTTTTAGAAGACATAATTTTTTTTTTCTTTTTCAATTTTAATAAGAAAAATCCATTTATTATTACTATATTTTTTTATAAAAGTAATTTAAGTTAAATTTTTAATTATTGTTTTACCTGAAGGCCCCATTCTTGATAATTTTAATATTTAATTTTTTTTTTTTTTTATACCTGAAGGCCCAAAGTCATTCTTAATAATATTAATTATATAAATAAATAATTGACCATATAATTTCAAATTATACAGAAGATGGTCCGGGGTGTGGACAAATGACCGGTAACTGTTTAGCCGGTATCTCTGCCGCAAGTTCCCTGATGAAGACCTGAAAGTCAGGTCGAAACGTTGGCATGAATAAATAATTTTTTGCTTATTTGTGTTTTTTTTGCTGATCGCACCCCCTCCCTCCCCACACCGACCCTCTACTACAATTATTAATCTACGATCAACTATCAACACCTCATTCAGATAAAATTATTCTTTAAAAATATAATCATCTTTATGAAAAATTAAGATAAAAATTAATTTATACCTTTAAATATAAATTGTGTTTTTGTTACTTAAGCCTTACTAGTCGTGTGATATGATTCTTGTGGTCTTCCACCCATTTTGGACCTTAAAAACAAAACAAAAACATGCTTATAAATCTAATACTAATTAAGATTCGAAATTTATATAAAAAGAAAGCCAGAAATAATATTTAATATAAAAACATGTGTATAGGTTACCTATGTTTTCTTGCGTGTGCTGGTTTCGGTGGAGGTTGGAGGGTGAACGGTAGCCTTCCTGCATTTCCAAGCAGTCTCATATCTCCTATGATTAATAAAAATAAATTTTATAATTTAATAACTTATTTTAATATTTGTGATATGTTGAGAAACAATAGGGGTATTCATGATACTGTGTTAAATGTAAAATGTTTTACAATGTTAAATGTTATAAGTACACCATTGTGAGCAGCCCTATTTAAAGTCATGTTAAATAATAAATGCATAAGAGCTCCAAGCGGATTTCCTGAGCAGCTTGTTAGTAACCTTTCCTGCTAAAACTTCATGTTATTGTTTACTTCTAAGTTTTGATTACAGTAATTTATTACAACATGCCTAAAATAAGTGAAAAGTAGAAATGTAAAAGTTTGGCTACTGATTGTATTTTTTAAAAAGTCCACAAGACAAAAAAAAATACAAACTACGAGTAAGTAACCTAGCACGACAACAAATAAAACAGTGACAAGCTAAGCTGGTCTGTTTCGTGACATCACTCTCCATTTAACAAACCTAGTAACAGACTCTCAGCCATGTTACATGTTATATCGTTTTAACATGGCAAAAGAAGGAAATATTTCTTCATTTAACATAAGATTTACCATTTAACACGCTTTAACGTGTTAAACTAAAGATCATGAATACCCCAAATTAATGCTAATGTTAACATTAATAATATAAAAATATGTTATGGTAAAACATTAAATGTTGTTGAAAAATATAAATATCTCGGTGTTACTATGGATGATGTTGTTTCTTGGGAAGCACACATAGTAAATGTTTTAAAGAGATTGCGAGTATGCTCATATAAAATTTATTACCCCCAATTTGTACTTAACAGAGAAGCTTTAATAATGGTCTACAAAGCATTATTTAAATCAATATATCGAGATATGGGATCGAATGCTATGGTGGCAGTGCTGATAGTCATTTATCAAAACTTGCAAAACTACACCATCAAACATTATGAACAATAACCGCAGTAATAAAGCAAAAAATCTTAAAATTGTTGGTACTTTACCACCTAAACTATTTTATTCTTACAGAATTATCTTAAAATTTATGGAAAGTAATTTATTTAGAAAAGAAATAATATATTTAAAAATGTTAGAAAAAAAAAATTTATCGATACACCCTATAACAATAAAATTGGTAAACATACTTTAAACTTTATGGTACCATATCTGTTCAATCACCCACCAGATTAACTGATAAATAAATCAACCACAAAGAAAACTAAAAACTAAATATTTGACTGGGTACTTTCTTACTTTTATGATTCCCAATAACGGATTTAGATTCACCAAATATTGATATCTACATGTTTTTTTTCTTAACTCCACATAATTATTCATTATATTACGATTAAAATCATCTATATATGTATGTGCTTGCTTATAAATATTATTTATTTTGATATTGATAGATCCTAATTTTTATCATATTCTTGTATCATATTTATTCTCATTATATTAATTATATTAATATTAATTCACTAATTGTAAATTTGTAGCATTATTGTTAAAGGACTTCAAAGTCCTTTCAGTTATTATTATTATTTTTTATTTACTTTATTTTAATTTTAGTATTTGATAATTGAATTATTATTTTTATCACTAGAGATTAATTCATACTGATTTAGCTTAAAAAATGAAGTAGCCTCCACAACACATGCAGTCAAAATTGTAATTAATAAATTTCATTTATGTCTATCATCTTTATGTTATTTTGGCACCGGCCGATAGATGTTGTCATCTGGTCGAACCACATTGCATGTAATTTTTTTAAATGAATAAAAAAAAAATGCTGTTACCTGGAAGTACCCTGAAACCATAGAGCGGCAAAGGTTGCAGTTTGTCATCTTGAGATCTGTCTTTTACGGTAGGTGAAGCGGGGTATTGTGTCCTGAGCGGGGAGCCACATCTCACGCCAACCTAGCCAATCCAAATCATTAAAAAACAATTCATTTTAATTATATAGGTGGGCAAAAATTAGTTATAATTAAAAATATAACTAAGTTTTCATGTAAACAATGTTTAATTTATCAATTGTCCATTAAAAAATAAACACTTTTGGCATGACAACTTGTTACTGTTTTAATTATAACTAATTTTCCATCCTGACTCTATTTTAATGATTACAAATTTCATTAGAATTTATTATTAATGTTTTATAAAGTAAATAAATTAAAATTACTAAAAGACAAACACACTTCAGTAACATTACAAACTATGTAGACTTTTTTTTTTTTTTTTAATAAACTGAAATATAATAGATGAAAAGATTAAAAATGCTCCAGCCTAATATGGAAAAACAATTTCAAATTTGTAGACAATAATCAAAATAATTTTTTTATTCATTGACAATTTTCAAAATTATTATTACATTGTAATTTTATAGTTTCACAAATATAATCATAATACTGGTCAATATATATTCCCAGGAATCCTATGTTAATATAAAAATATACCAGTACTTTCCTTTGGCAGTGCTAAAACTAAAACAAAAAAAATTTTTTTTTTTTTATACATTCTAAAAATAGTACCATAGATTGGAGTAACTCTATGAGTAATAGGGTAGCTTTGGAACAGTCTGTAAGGAAGCCCAAAGTTACCTTACTTGTAGAAAAAAGTAATTCCAGTCTAATGGATTACCACAAGAACGTAAATTAAAAACAATTTTTTTTTTTAAATTGTATCACTAACTAATTAAAGTAGCAATATATAGTTAATTAACACTTTGAAATTAATTAATTAATAATAAGAATTATTATAAAATTTTAATACATGTATATATAGTTGACCATAAAAATTGATGTATAAGATGGTCAGGATTGCGGTCAAAAGTGAAACAAAAATAGTTTACAACTATTTATTTTCCGACGTTTCGCCCCACTTTGCAGGGCTTCATCAGGGCTAAAAAGATACAATATGATACAATGATAAGAATAAAAATACAAAGATAAGATACAGTGATAAGAATAAAAACAAGTAACAATGGTAAGAGTAAAAATTTCTTAATAAAAATACGTAAAATATAAAGCTAAAAAAGTACAGGAGAGGCACATAAAACAAAAACAATACGGGGAGAGAAAGAAAGAAAAAAAATATATAGAGATAAAATAAACGCCATGAAAAAATAATAAAAATAAATAAATAAATGATAATAATGATATAAATGAGCAAAGAGCAAGTCAGGACAACATACTTGCCCCGCGCTTCCGCTTCATTGGTCCTTTCTGTTCAACAGATTCCTTGGACCAGGTATGTTGTCCTGACTTGCTCTTTGCTCATTTGTTTTCATTTTATATCATTATTATTATTTATTTTTATTTTTATTATTCTTTCATGACGTTTATTGTATCTCTATATTTTTTTTCTTCTTTTTTTCTTTCTTTCTCTCCCCGTATTGTTTTTGTTTTATGTGGATCTCCTGTACTTTTTTAGCTTTATATTTTACGTATTTTTATTAAGAAATTTTTACTCTTGCCATTGTTACTTGTTTTTATTCTTATCATTATATCTTATCTTTGTATTTTTATTCTTATCATAGTATCATTTTGTATCTTTTTAGCCCAGATGAAGCCCTGCTAAGTGGGGCGAAACGTCAGAAAATAAATAGTTGTAAACTATTTTTGTTTCACTTTTGACTGCAACCCTGACCATCTTCTTATATATTATATAATTTCTTTAATTAATATTTTTTTCTTTTTCAAGAATTCACACCATTTTTATTCTTATGGCATCCGAAAAAGTTGGACTTTTTGTCTATTGTTCACAAATAAAAATATTTACAATTAACGTATTGGAAGATTATTGATTGACCGTGTGTGAAGATGAAAGGAATATGGTC
>NW_027115842.1:162097-163627 GCF_000696795.3 Halyomorpha halys
TTTTTTTAGTTTTGACTGCCGTCAAAATAGCCCTGAAGAAGCCCTGCAACGTGGGGCGAAACGTTGGCTCATTAAATTAGTATATTTCTACTATTTGAGTTTTTCTTTGACCGCACCCGGACCATATTCCTTTCATCTTCATTTACAATTAACATTTTTTTTTTATAACAAATTTGACATTAAATCTTAATAAATAATTTAAAACTTACCTACGAATAATTTACTATTTATACAACCAGTTCATTATTTTATATCAATTTACAAAATATTTTTGAAATCAAGCTAAATTTCATAGTTATTATTCTTATTTTTTTCCCTTATATTGTGTACACATGTCAATACTATTAAAACAATTTATAAAAAATTAAATTAAATCTGTACCGCTACAACCCATGAAGGATAAGAGGTTCATTACTTTTTAAGGAAGCACTGTTACTAGACTAACGGTTGTACAAGGAGGTGATTTGGTCAGAATCATGCATGACCACCAGGGCCCCGTTTCATAATAAAGTACAAAGTAATTCTATTAGTCTTGTCGATTTAACTTAATACAATTAAACTGACTTGTACTTTAGTACTTTTTAACTCCTGTAATATCACTAATAGTCCTTCCTATTATGAAAATGAAAGTATTATAGTAATTAACATGCTGTTTCTATACTAGTATTATTGAACTAATACTATTAGCTTTCATTATGAAACAGTGCCCTAATTTTTACCCAATTAAGGTACCCACTTTATGAGGCTGAGTGAACCTCAGAGGGCTCCCGAACTCACAAGGCTAAAACAATTAAATTAAATTGACATTACACAAAAAAAAAAAAAAAAAATCCTGAAAAGTAGCGAGGCAGTCATTACATTTACAAAATAAAATCAATATATGTCTAAACATAGAGATTTTTTGTATGTTCTTCAACTCTTAAAAATAAGATAGAGTGAACCTAAACTTCTACCTAATTTGAAAATAAATTCATACAGAGAATTATATTAAATCACAAATAAAAAATGTATAAACAACTCTGTCTATTTTTTCATTTTTTATCTAAAAAAAGTTTTTGTAGGAAGACAGTCCAGGCTGGCGATCAATTAAGGTACCAAAATAGTAATAACTATTTATTGTTAACCAACATTTAACCACACTTGGCAAGACTAAATGAAAACAAGATACAAAATTGTAAGAATTGATAGACCATTAAAATAGATATAGAGAGAAAATATGTTAATTTTTTTTTTTTTAAATATATAAAAGAAATAATAATAATAATACTGGAAGATTATTGATTGACCGTGTGTATAGATGAATGGAATATGGTCGGGGTGCGGTAAAAAAAAAAACTCAAATAGTAAATAATTATACTATTATATTGAGCCAACGTGTTGCTGGGCTTCGTCAGGGCTAAAAAAGATACAAACACTACAGTTAGAAAAAGGAAAAACATAAGCGTAAAATAACAGGGGTATAAAATGTAAAAACGTAAGATATAATAAGAAAAATTAAAGGTTATAAATAGTAAATGAAAAGGGTAATAG
>NW_027115842.1:164923-165990 GCF_000696795.3 Halyomorpha halys
AAAGTGCCCGTTGGTATTGGGAGGAGTGGGGACGGCAGTAATGCCACAATAACGAAAATAATTTGTAAAGTAAACATAGTAAAAAAATATTTAAATTAGATGAACAATAAATGGTAATATACATAATAGGGGGAAAAGAAATATAAAAAAAAACTGTACTTATATTAATTACTTTTTTTATTTATTTTTTTTTTAATATTTCTTCTCCCCCTATTATGTATATTACCATTTATTGTACAATAAAATAGTATAATTCTACTATTTGAGTTTTTTTTACCGCACCCGGACCATATTCCATTCATCCAATAATAATAATAATAATTTAAGGAAATATACATATAGATGGATTGGAAACTAGTTACTAATTAAACATTGGTTAACAATAAATAGCTTTTTTTTTTACTATTTTGATACGTTTACTGACCGCCACCGGGATTATCTTCCTACAATTTACTTCATATGGTCAACTATCTTCTTCCAATAAAATTTTTTTAAATTTCACTCACCTATTTATCTTACTCATTAAAACAAAGGCCGTTTGAACTGCTAGCCTGTATTTTAATGAAATATTACGACGCCTCTCCACTATTCCAAGAACAAGACTTAATTCCAGGGCTCATGAAGCATTTTAAAACTTTTTTAACTCCACTTCTTTAATTTCCTGGAGAGTGTTTATGGCATTTATAGCCTTCTTAATTAGATAACGATGTAAAACTACACTAATCTAAAGACTTAACTCACGCCAAGTTCCAAAGTTTTACAAAACTCAGCTAGACTTTCCATTAACCTGGTATATGCTAAAACAGAGTTTACAGTAGATTTCTCTAACCCAAAAGAAATAAGGAGAGATTTAGCTAAATTATTTTATTTATTAAATAAATCAATTTTATATCCAAATCTGTCTCAACACTTTATTTATTCATTTGTCCAACGTTTCGGCCTTTCTTTCTAGCCATCCTCAGGGACATCTTCAATACAAAAATCCTTCTCACATTAATTTATATTTTCTATTTGCAGGCTATTCTGCCCAGGTCATTTTCTTTATTTAAAGTTCAAACCTCTTTATT
>NW_027115842.1:168513-168956 GCF_000696795.3 Halyomorpha halys
GATTTGGATATAAAATAGATTTATTTAATAAATATTACCTGTCTCAAAAAATTTTTGAAATAATATAATTATTTTATTTATTTATTTTTTATGAGAAAATCGTCAGGGGTGCGGTCAGCAAAAATACAAAAATAAACAAAAACTTATTTATTTGTGTCGACATCGCGGCCTTCTTTTAGAATGTATCCTTTATCGATTGTAACATATATTTTTGTTTTCTTTCTTGCCCATTATATCACATACATCGCTTTCTTTAAAATATATATATTATGTTGATTCAAATTGTTTTCAATATGTCAAGTCTATTACTGATCACTTACAGTTTCATTTATTAATTACATACATGTGTATTTTACACTTTTCTGTATCCCCACTCATTTGGTATATTTTGTTTCTTAATCACTTACACACATTGTATCCCATTATTTTTCCTTTGTTTTTCT
>NW_027115842.1:171051-185933 GCF_000696795.3 Halyomorpha halys
TTTTTGTAACTATAGTGTTTGTATCTTTTTTAGCCCTGACGAAGCCCTGCAACACGTTGGCTCAATATAATAGTATAATTATTTACTATTTGAGTTGTTTTTTTTTACCACACCCGGACCATATTCCATTCATCTATACACACGGCCAATCAATAATCTTCCAGCACTTACATTTTCTTCTGCATCTTTCATTATGTTTATTTCTTGAACACTTTATGGTTTCTAATCTTTTTATCATTTATTTTGTATAATTCTAACCTTTATAATGTTATATTTCATCTTCTATTACTATAAATCAACAACTATCTAACTAATTTATAGTTATGTATAGTTCTAAGTTTTTTTATCTTCTTTTTCAAATAACCCTTTTAGAGGGTACGATAAATCAACTTTGGTATTGCTTCCTTTGAGCCCACAACTCCTTTGAAAGTGCTGTGCTCCTTCTCCTCGTGAGTACATTTCCTTCCACATGTTAATTTGATTCTTTCCCAAAAACCTGCATCTTGTATAGTTTTCTGTCAGTTATCTCTACGTTCATGGTAATGTTTTTCATGTCGTTTTCCACTTCTTAAAAACCGAGTGGGTTTGGTTCCGTCATCTTTTCAACTTTTAAATATAGTTCCTTATTGGGTCTTGGTTCCTCATCGGGGAGGTAACAACCCCCGAGATGTATCTTTAGGAGACTTGTTCCTCTAACCCAACAAATAATCAACATGGATGTTTGTTAGTTTATTATATTATTTATCATTATGTTTGTCTGAGTTACGGCTGTTATTTCGTTTTTCGTTTCTTCAGCCCTGATGAAGGCTTGAAATTCTGGTCAAAACATTGGTAAAAATAAATAAGTTTTTTATTAAATAAATCAAAAATTAGTATCCAATTCTGTCTTAACACTTAATTTTTCACTAGTCCAATGTTTCGGCCATCTTCAAGGACATCTTCAATACAAACTCTTGCTCACATTAATTTAAAATTTCTTTTGCAGGCTATTCTGCCCAGGTCATTTTCTTTATTATAAGTTCAAAACCTATTTATTTAAAATTTAAAATCATTAACATTTAATTTTCCTCTATAAGATTATCAACAATTAAATACACCACCATATAACCAATTAAACACACATATTTTTATTAAACACACACATTAACAATTAAATACACCATATATTGGGTTTGCTATATGGTGGTGTATTTAATTGTTGTGATAATCTTATGGAGGAAAATTAAATATTAATGATTTTAAATTTTAAATAAATAGGTTTTGAACTTATAATAAAGAAAATGACCTGGGCAGAATAGCCTGCAAAAGAAATTTTAAATTAATGTGAGGAAGAGTTTGTATTGAAGATGGCTAGAATGGCCGAAACGTTGGACTAGTGAAAAATAAAGTGTTGAGACAATTGGATACTAATTTTTGATTTATTTAATAAATAATTGCCTTGTCTCAAAAAATTTTGAAATAATATAAATATAAATAAGTTTTTGTTAATTTGTATATTTTTGCTGACCGCACTTCCCACCATCTTCTCATATTAATCAATGGTCTTAACTTTAAACGAATCATTTTTTTTTTTTAATGTTCAATGTTTGTACTTTTATGGATTCATATGGCAGTGATTCCTAAACTTGTTTCGCCAAGGCACCTTCATGGATTAAAAAAAAATTGTGGCATCCTTGTCAAGGTAAAAAAAAAAAAAAAAAAAAATGCTGTTACAATTAACCTTAGAGTGTAGACTATGTGGGAAAAGAAGAAAAAACTATTTTTATATAAATCAAATGTTATACATGTTAAGTCTCAACACTCTTTATTATATCAACAGTCCAACATTTCGGCCTTTCTCAGGGTCAATCTTAAATATAAATTAACACCTCACATCCCAATTATTTAAAAACGTTTTGCAGGCAATCCTGCCCAGGTCATTAATTGCAAGTTAAATTACCCTATATTGTTACAATTTTATTGATTTTAAAACTTTTATTAATTCGTATAAACAAAACCTTGATATTTGATAGTGTAAGCTGATATAAATTAAAAATTAATGAAATTGTGACAAAATAGTGTAATTTGACTTATAATTAATGACCTGGGCAGAATAGCTTGCAAAATGTTTTTAAATAATTGGATGTGAGGTGTAAATTTATATTTAAGATTGTCCCTGAGAACAGCCGAAACGTTGGACTGTTGATATAATAAAGAGTGTTAATACTTAACATGGATAACATTTGATTTACTTAAAAAATAAATGAGGTGTAGATAGTTGACCGTAGATTAATGATTGGAGAAGTTTGTCGGGGGGTGCGGTCAGCAAAGAACAACATAAATAAACAAAACCATATTTATTTATTTTATGCCAACGTTTCGACCTGAGTTTCAGGTCTTCATCAGGAGTTGTGGCGTAGAAGGTAGGCTTGCAACTGACACCTTGTCCAGGTATATAAATAAATAAATATGGTTTTGTTTATTTATGTTGTTCTTTGCTGACCGCACCCCCAGACAAACTTCTCCAATCATTAAAAAATAAATACCTGTCTCAAGGAATTGAAAAGATTATATATAAAAAAAAAACTATTTTAGTGTTCTGATTGGAGAAGATGGTCAGGGAGTGCGGTCAGCAAAGAAACAGTATAAATACACAAAAAATATTTATTTATGTCAATGTTTCGACCAGAGTTTCAGGTCTTCATCAATATTTTTTGTTTATTTATGTTGTTTCTTTGCTGACCGCAACCCCCCCCCCCCTCCGGACAATCTTCTCCAATCAGTAATCTATCTTCAACTATCTACACCTCATTATTTCAGTGTTCTTTTTAATTTATAAAGAATATGGTCGGGGTTGCGGTCAAAAAAGAACTAAATAGTTTTCAACTATTTAGTGTCGACGTTTCGTCCCACTTTGGAAAGCTTCATGGGGGTTGTTCAAGAAGATAGGTTAAACAGACATTGACAATGATGTTGATTGCCAATGTCTGTTTAAACTGTCTTGAATAGCCCTGATGAAGCCCTTACAAGTGGAGTGAAACATCAGACAATAAATAGATGAAAACTATGTTGTTATTTTTTTTTACCGCAACCCTGACCATATTCTTCATATTTTAAATTATACGGTCAACTATTTATACCTATATTTTTATTATTTTTCTAATTTTGAAAAAGTGACATATGCTTAGGGCATCAAAAGTGACATATCACTTTGGGAATCACTATCATAGGGAACCAAAGTACATACATTATTTACATTAAAATATTAAATATTAATAAGTATTGATAACTCTCCAGTTCTGAAACAAATGTTTCAAATTACAAATATAGAAAATAAAATTAAATAGAAATTATATATTCTAAAGCCATTAGTATCAAGAAGCGCTCTTGTGAACCATTCAGTAAATCAAAATAATAGTTTCTACACTATTTTCTACTAGATCACAGTTCCTAAGTAAGACTTGTTTCTAAATTACCAAATGGATAGTCATGAAGGTGTTAAGTCGATACGACAGTAAGTCGTGCATTATAGAATATTTTTACTGATAATTGAAAGATTAATAAATAGATAATAAATAAAAATAATGTTAGGATTTAATACTACCAACGATGAAGTCCATGCTAAGTGCTCTATGTGTGTCATTCTAAATATAAAGGTAAGGTATATCGCTTTTCCAAAATCTCGTTTAAATAAAAAAGACGTTGGCTGTACTAACTCACAAAATTAGAACTAAAATTTCACTAAATTTTTTTTTTACTCAACATTACAAAATTAAACCTATTTTTACTATTTTCATCAGTTTTAAAAAGATAAAAAGAAAAAATAATAATAGTGCTTTATGTGTGTCGTTTACAATATAAAGAAATAAAATAGATTAGCTATGCTAATAATTTTTTGGCAAAAGTTAAACCTATTAATAAAGATTGACATATTATTGAAGAAATAACGAAACTGTTTAAAAAAAAATATTGACTAATTTGATGTTCTTTTCTATTTATACTTTTTTATACTTATATCACGTTTTTATTTACACTTTGTATATTCTTATTTATTTATTATTTTTTATTGATAAGTTAAATATTCTTTTTTATTTTTATTTAATTTATTTATACGATAAATAAAATCTTGCTTCCAAAGATTTAAATTTTTAAGTGATTTCCAAATTCGACTTCCATAATATTATAATAAATTTTACAGCTATCAACTCCAAATAATAAAGGAGATTTATGTAAAAAATTAGGTTTTCCCTTTCCAAAATCTCGGTTTAGTAAAAAAATTCTCATTTGCTGTTCTTACTTATTCACAGAAATACAAGTAAAATTAAAATCTGTACCATTAACACCCATGATGGGTCGGGGGTTCAGTACTTAGTAAGGAAATACTGTTACTAGACTAACAGTTGTCCAAAGAGGTGATTTGGTCAGTATCACACTTGATCGCCAGATTTTTACCCAATTGAGGGTACTCAATTTTTATATTAAAAAATAAAATCTGAAAGAAGAGGGAGAAGAAAAACTCGTAGCAAACAATTAGACCGACAAATTGATCAGTTTAATTTTAATTTATTTTTCAAACTAAACCTTTTTCCAAAACTTAATTAGATTGAAAATTAATCATATTAAATTATTAGGTATATTTAAATGTACAAAACAAATGGAAAAAATTTCCTTTTGATGCAAATCGCCCTTGCCTTACTCTAATAAGTAGCTATCTATAACTTCTAGTTATTACTGAATATTTTTTATCAATACAGTAGCAACCAGAGTGTGTTGTCCCTTACAGAGATGTTGAGTCAATCGAAACTTAAAACATTTACCGTGGTTAACGACACATTAGGGGTATTCATGATCTTTAGTTTAACATGTTAAATGGAGAAATATTTCCTTATTTTACCATGTTAAAACAATATAACATATAACATGGTTGAGAGTCTGTTACTAGGTCTGTTAAATGGAAAATGACGTCACACAACAGACCAGCTGAGCTTGTCACCATTTTCTTTGTGGTTGTGTTAGGTTACTTGCACGTAGTTTGTGTTTGGATTGGGTTAGTATTGTTTTGGATGTTTTTAAAACTAATATAGCAATGGATGACAATAATAATAATAATGTAATAACAGTTGTCATTAGCTCATCTTGATTTATTTCCTCACAAGATAGATCAACAATTCTTCCAAATTCTGCTTTTCACTCAATTTAGGCATGTTGTAATAAATTATTTTAATAAAAACTTGAAAGTAATCAATAACCTGAAGTTTTGGAAGGAAAGGTTATAAAACAAGTTGCTCAGAAAAATCTCTTATGCATTTAACATGACTTTAAATAGAGCTGCTCACAATCCTATACTTATAACATCGAGCATGGTAAAACATTTTACATTTAACACAACATAATGAATACCCCTACTGTTGTCAAGCTGTGGTGGTTTGGGAGCATGTAATGTATTTACTTATGTATTCTTTTATTTTACACACTTTCGATAACATTTTTATTATTACTATTATTTAACTTACATTATTGTTTCAGATTATTTCATGTAGTCTAAATGCTTAATAAATTTGTGTGATATACAATAACTGTCCAGAGTCCTTATTTAGTAATTTAATTTAATAATTTAAAATCACAAAACTTTCGCATATCAGCTGATTACACACATAAGTACAGTGGCATATGCGAGAGACGACGATGTGTCGTTATGATTAAAAACAGGTTTTAAATATATTTTATAATACTTATTTAAATTAAAAGAAAAGAAAATATTAAAAAAAAAAAATGTTTCAAGTAGTTTTTTTCCACGGTCAAAGCATTATACAGAAAAAAAACGACCCAACACAGCCAGTGCACAATAATATAGAAACTCTCATCTGAGAGTTGATATTGAGCAGCGATCTCTACGGCTACAATCAAGTCATCAGGTGCTCAGAAGTTTAGGTGACCGTTTTCTTTTTAGAAAATTTACATTGAACTCAAATAATTTGAGAGATAGGTCAATATAAAATATCTGTAGTTCAGAGGTAAAAGACACGATGATACATTTCTCTAATCTGAGAGAACAGATGTTTTCTTCTGAATAGAAGTATACTCAGTATTTTTTCAAAAGCATTCAGTAAATCTCTTTACAATTGTTTTAGAAAATAATTATCTATACCTCTGTGTAAAGTAAAAACAGTTCTGTACCTCAGAGGTATAGGTCAGTGTACCATGTTTTTTAACCTTACAAGAGAGCAGTTTGAACATACTTTCCCTTTAGAATGAAATTGCGCTTATTATTGAATTAAGTTAAGATGGACTGACGAACCACAATTTTATTATTGTTTTCACATAGTTTTGGCCAATAAAAATCGAGTGAAGTGCGCATATCATACAACTTTCACTTACCACTCTATTACGACCTCAAATTTTTTGTAGATTGGTGGGCTTATATTGAAATTATCACAATTATTATGATATTCGGTAACACTACTTCTTTAGCAACATTTCGATACTATATCAATTAGAATTATATGCCCATAATCTATATTTGTATCAACAAATCCAAAACAGGAATGGTTTGGAAAGTACTGATAAATATGATAATTTTTTTTTTCCTTTAGTTATAAATCGAAAATTTACAGTGTACCCTTAAATGAACAAAAATATAAATATGAAAAAGACGGTTGAGGTTGCAGTCGAAAAAAAAAAAAGATAGTTAACAACTATTTTTGTTCCTTTTGACCGCAATCCTGACTGTCTTGATATTTGAAATTATACGGTCAATCATTTATATATATAATAATATAAATAATCCTTGCCCATTTTAATCCTATATTCTATTTCAGACATGGGTATTACAGAATGAATATATTTTTCTGAATAAGAAAAAAAGCTTTATCTTTAATATAGAATTTATGATGTACCAAAAATTATATAATTTCTTATCACTTGAGTTTTGAAACTTTTATAACCTAATCATAACCCCTATAAGGTTATGATAAGTAAAATTAATTTATTCATTAACAACCTGAAACCAATCCAATTCAGAATTGTATTATATTATTTAAATTTTTTTGTTAATCATAAATAATATATTTTAATGAAAGTGTTAAAGCCTAAAAGTTCAGTTTTTTTTTTTAATTTAATTTTTATTTACTTCCAATTGTTTTTTTTTTAATTTTTTTGTTAACTATAATTTAATTTATTTTTCTAACCATAAGTCAATTTGTATTTTGTAATTAAAAGCAAGTGATTAAGTATTATCAGTCCATCTTAACTTATACCTGCTTATAACTGATACACGAATCATTTATTGTTCTTTTTATAAATCATTTAACTCCCTTCATAATTGGTCTAGAAGACGTAACTTGCTTTAAGTACATGATATCGAGAATAAAGTCATCCACACCTCTGGGTAAAACAAAAACTGTTAAAAATAAAAACATGTAATAATACTCGAGTTACAAAGTCTGGTCCTTTACCCCTGACATGCAGATATATGCAAATATAAAATACTGTCTGGAAGTGCAGGTCTTAAAATTCTTTACACATGCAGCAATCAACTTTTGTACTACAAGGCTCTATCTAGCATTGAAGGAGCAATAGCAAATTTCAGCCTTCGCTAAAATAACTCTGTTTTGTTAAGAAATTTTAGTTCAAGCAATGCACTTTTTCTTTTTTTTTTTTTCTAATTTATCAACATAACTATTGCCTTAAAATTGTATAAATAAATATCACAAACGGTGTACTTTAAAAATTGATATGACTGAAACTATATGATGGAGTAAAGAAAAAATAATAAACATATAAAAAAAGAAAAAAAAAAAAAGAAGAAATTAATACATCAGCTACAAAAAATAAATGGAACACTAATTTTTCTATTTATTATTTTTTTTTTAATGGCAGTTTTTGTTTAATTACTTTAATAAGAGTTTTTTATTTTAATATTTAATTATATGTTAATGTAAAATCAATAAATGGCTACTATTACTTTATAATTTTTTTCTTTATTAAATTTTATAAAACATTAACAAAAACTAGTTGCTGAAAAAAAAAAATCAAGAATAGAGCCAGCCCAGGATGAAAGAGGTGTTAACAAAAAAGGGGATATTAAGGATACTATATTAGATAGAGGTTGTTTATTGCTTGTCTGCTTTGTAAGTGATACGGCTAGGTTTCAAGTGAATATAGATGGATATGCAAAGGAGTCCTTTTTTAGTAATATACACACTAACATTAACATTATAATATAATTACATATTAATTATAACATTATAATATATTAATATATTATAATATAAATATAATTAATATTTCCAGTCCCGTGACTTTGAGAGCCTTATTAATGTATTTACTAATGGATATAGCAACCATAGTTATAACATCTGATCTACTAAAATGACTCATTTCGACGTCCCATCGAACTATAAAAGATCAGTTTTAGTGATGCTCTTATGTTAACAATCTCTAAAAAAGCATTGCAAACAACCCTAATTTTTCTAATAACTCTAGCTTTAATCTCATATTTTATTTATAATCTTCAACTTTTATGAGACTGGTTAATTATTTTTAAATAAATAAAATTTTATCCATTTTAGTCTCAAAACATTTTTATTCTATTTATAAGTCCAACGTTTTGGCCAATTTGGCATAGGGACAATCTTAGTACAATTTTAGAACTAAATCATTTTTAAAAAAACAAAACTTCATGCAGGCTATTCTGCCCAGGTCAATCCAACAAATTACCCTAATTGACTAAATTATTTCATATGAAAATAAAAATAAAAATTATTAATCAGCCACCTTCTTTATTAAAAATTTATCACACCTAAATAATTTTTTAACAAAGAAGGTGGCTGATAAATGATTTTATTTTTATGTGAAAATTGACTAATTAGGGTAATTTATCGGATTGACCTGGGCAGAATAGCCTGCATGAAGATTTTTTTTAAAATGATTTAGTTCTAAAATTGTATAAAGATTGTACCTGAGGATGGCCGAATTGGCCGAAACGTCAGACTTATAAAGAGAATAAAAATGAATGAACATAGTTGAGGTTAAGAAGAAGGAAGGGGATATTAATTATGTATATTAATTAAGGGCAGAGTAGTAGCAGGAACCAGATGTTTCTATGCCCTGAAAACAGCTCTCCGATACAAAAGTCTTTTCCAGGAAAGCAAAGCTTCTGTTGTATAAAACAATAATTAGGCCAGTGGTAATGTACGGCAGTGAGACATGGACTCTAACCAAGGAAAATAGAAGAGCTCTACTGTTTTGGGAGAGAAGAGTCCTGAGAAAGATCTTTGGATCTGTTAAAGAGGAGCACAGGTGGAGAATCAGAAGCAATGACGAACTAAAGGAATTGATATCCTCTGTGCTATTAAGAAGAGCAGGCTAAGATGGTTGTGACATGTGGAAAGGACGGAGCCCTGCAGGCTACCTAAAAGGATGCTAAATGGTACACCAGGAGGAAAAAGGAAAAGGGGCAGACCCAGGTGCCGGTGGCTGGATGATTTGAGAGGAATGGGAGTTGAAAATTGAAGGAGCCTAACTGGAGACCGCGAGGCATGGGAAAGAATGGTGGCAGAGGCCCAGGTCCTACAAAGACTGTAGCGCCCAACAGTGAGTGAGAGAGTTGAGGTTAAGGAGAAGGAAGGTGATATTAATTATGTAAATTAGAATAGAGTGTTCCATTTTTTTCATAGCTGAATATACTTATAATGCACTCAATTTTATTTTATTAAGTGTATTCACTCGGAAAAAATGATAGTACTAATTAATTTAAAAAAAAAAACAAACAAAAAGAATTCAATCAAAACAAACTAACAAAACTAAAATTAACAACTTAAAATAAGCAAACCAAGCCTAAATAAAAAAAAATAATAATAATAAATAAAACAAACAAAATAAAAAATAAATACTCATTATTCCTAATTAGTTTTGCTTGAGTGTATAATCATGCCTAAAGACTACCTGTAGGGCAGGTTTCCTGAAGAGTTGCGCAGGCACGGGGAGTGAAGCAGTCGGTTGACTGTATTGTCCAGGATAGCAACCGTTGTATACGGCGAATTGACCACAGACACCCTTCCAATGAAAAAACAATTTTTTTTCTTTTCTTTTTTATTTTAAAGTTGGCGTTGACCAGGCTTACAATGGTTAATATAATCATATGATATTTGCCCACTGTCAACTGTCTATCAGTAAATAACAATTTGGAATGTAGCAAGAACTCATTCAACACAACATATAGTTAAAACTTTCTAATAAGACAAAACAAACAATATAAAAAGACAAGATTGAAAAAAGTAAAATAAAACAAAAACAAAATTATGCAACAATGTAGATTTCAGTTGAAGATTCATTCTGCCAACTAGATATCAGCAACTTAAGTTTCAGCCAGTTCAAAATAGATCAAGGAACGCAATGAATCATATAATAAATTATATTATTATTTTTTTCAAATAAACAAATATATTAATCACCTTTTAATTTTGAATTATTAAAATATTACTTTAATTCTTAATTATCTAAAGATTGTTAAAATGAGATGAAATCTAGCAGACGACGGATGGAGGAGTGGTCAAATTATGAACTTTTCTGTATTTATCAATCACATTATTTCTAATAACAATTAAAATAACCTAAATAATAATTATGACCTAATAAAATTTTTCGACCAATTTCTTGTCGTTAAAAATAATTTCATATAAATTACATGAAATAGTCAATCACTTGACAATCTCATTTAATTGTTCTCATTACCGAATCCCGTAAGTTGATAATCATCTACAAAATAACTCATGTACTTCCATGCATTGAACCCAACTATAGAGTTATCTCATAGTTTTTTTAAATTGCCATATTTAACAATATGTACAAATTTCATTAAAGTTGCACAAACTGACTGAGGAAAATAAAAAAACAAGGTAACTCATTTGGCATTCTACACAATATCGTACATCTCTATACACAAGTTATATCGTAGTCATAAAAATTACTTATTATTAGTATTATTAATTATTACTTTTTCTTATTTAGTTCTTATATTTGAATAGCAATTATAAATTGTACAATACCAAAAAAAGATATTACGTATTTCCATATATCACATATCCGGGAAAAAAAAGACAATAAGTAAAAAAATTTAGAATTTTTTTTATCACAGAAAATTATATAAAAAATTTTTTTTAACTGAAAAAAAATATGGTATCTTAAATTAATTAGGAATAAATTTTAGACCTTTTGAATAGTAAACTGCTATTGAATGTTATGCCGAGGAAAAAAAAAAGACCATAAGTAAAAAAAATTAAAATTTTTCTATATCACAACAATTATAAAATATTTTTTTTAACTTGAAAAAAACATGGAATCTTGAATTCATTAGGAATAAATTTTACACCATGATAAGTATCTTCGATATTAACTTGTTTCTTTCAGTTTTTAGATATTTTGAAAAGTAAACTGCTATTGAATGTTATGTCGAGGAATGTATGTTTCTCCTAAAGAGAGGCGAATTACTACGCTATTTCCTACCTACTTATAACAATACCATGATACAAAACTATATTATTTTGAAGTTTAAGCATCATCTATTTAAAAATATTCTACACGAAAGTTGATCCCTTTAGGCTTACAATATTTTATTTCAGTATATATAATACGCACTGTCCCTTCAGGAGGTAATATATCGTGAATTAAAAAATAAATCAACAAGAAAATCCTAACAATGACGGAATTCAAAACAGCTATTCTTAAAAAAGATATAAATACATATTTTTCAATATCTCGGCTGCTTTACAGTTGCTGAAGTATGATAAACTTTTTCATCACTCGGTGATCTAAATAACTCCATCCTGAATTTCAAAATATAATATTCCGATACATCTCACTTCTATAAACAGTAGGATTTGATTGCAAGAACATAAGTTCACGTAAAATATCAAGTTTATCTTACCCGAAAATTAATTAGAAGTTAAAAAATTTGGAGGGTGTTGCATAAATACTTATTCTTGTGTTTAAATACATAGATCAAATTGAGTATCTACCTGAGGTGTATGAGGAGAAGACGGGTGCGCACACGGTTGAGGATACTGAACGGCTAATATTGGAGCGCTGCAGGTTGTCATGTTTCCGTAGTAGCCTGTATTGGAATGGCCTCCGTTTGTATGACTACCATTTGCCTGAACGCTATAAAATATAACAATCATACATATATAAATAAAATAGAAATTTAATTTTTGAAAAAATACCTTCTAAACATGTTAATACTTAAGGCAGTTAAAATTTTATTTTTCTGAAAAAACAAACTTAGAGAATGATCTAAAGGGATTATTAAGAATTGGTAAGTATTAAATAGGATTAAAATATTTACAGTCCTTTGAAATCTTAAATTTGATAAAACAGTCATTTTATTTATGCACCCCATCAATATAATGTCTATGTTTAATTTAAAATATATTATTTACAAAAAATTACTGCTCCTCCCCTGATATATGCCTAATTATATTTTAAGTCAAGAAACAGGTATCAACTCTTTTTTTTACCGTAGCACTCTTGTTGAGCTAGAAAAAAATTATAGCACAATATTCTTAGAGCGGTTTAGTCTATAGAAAAGGAATACAAATTTTGAAAATCATTGTATAACTGCTACATTGGTTTTAATTTGTTTCCTTTTCCATTTTTTTATTTTATTTTTTTTTATTTTGAGAAAGTGGCATACCCTTATGTCCTATTTTGGGGGCCACTGCTCAATGAACCACTATACTTGAAATTTCCTCAATGCTTAGATTGTTCGAGTCAAACCCTGAGGGATTCCAGCTCGTATACGTCTAACAATATTTTAAATGTATTTTGTGATTAACATATAACTTCAACTATCTATATATTACTGATCTTCATTTCTGGTATTATTATGTCTATTATATAGAGTTGAGCAAAATTAGCTATAATTGAAACTAATAGCTAAAATCACCATGGATACGATGTTTATTTATCAATAGTTCATTCATGAATAAGGGTCGTATCCATGGTAATCTTAGCTATTAGTTTTAACAATAGCTAATTTTTGCCCATCTCTGTCTCTATAGAACAAGCTAAATTTAAAGATGTATACAATTAGAATGAATTGTTAAATCACTAGCAATGATATAAAATTTTAAACTATTTCTTAATAGTAAAGTTACCTATTATATGGTGTAGGAGTATAATACATATGAACTGCGGATGGAGCATATGGAATACATTCCGAAGCAGGGTACCCTCCTCCATAGCAATTTCCTAAAAATATTACAGATATTGATAATAAAATAAAGTTAATAATTACAAATTAAGCATAAATTTCTCATATTTCATATATAAATTATAAAAATAAACCTTTTAGTGCGCTATTATATAAATAACTCAATTTTAAAGTTAATTAAGAGTTTTCATAAAATGATTTCGCTTATTTGAATTTAAGCTATAGATCTATAGAAATAATTTATTACATAAAATAAAACTGGAATCTTTATATTAAAATATTTTACCCTAGTCAAATTACTACGACGTGCCCATGCAGCAATATTATAATAATTGAATAACAAAAAAAAATTGAAAAAAAAAAAAAAAAACTAAGTTCCAAAAGGTTTATTTATTAAAAAAAAAAATTTAAATATACATAAAAATAATTTTGGATTTAAAATGACACATGTTCACAAATTAATAATAAAGCAAATGGAAAAAAATAATAACAAGAAATTTTGGCTCAATCTCAAGGAACATTTTAGATTTGTACATGGTTATAAATTAGTGAAATTAATGTATCCATATTTAAGTATCGAATTTTTGTATTTAAATGTGTAAAAAAAAAACATTACTAAGGTACAACATTAACTCTGTTGACTGTAACTATATGTTAATTGTAAAACTGTTGATTGGAAATATTTTTATTTGTAGAACTTGATAATGGGCAGAGAAGCCCATAATGTTCAAATGTAAAAAGAATAAAGAAATGGATAAAGGGTGTAAATGGCTTCCTGAAAATAAATATAATAAGATACTAATTTATTTTAAATAAGAGGTTCTTTTAACAATTTTGATTAGTATGATTATGGAAAAAAAAAAACATAATTACTGAAAAAAATCATAAAACATACCTGGATGTTCGGGCGGAGGATGCTGCTGCGGTGGAGGCGGAGCAATGTATGGCTGAGGCGGTGCCAACGGAGGATATCGCTGCCCTCCGCCAGGAGCTGTGTAGTATACTGTACCACCTTGTGGCTGGGCCTATGTTTATTTAAAAATATCAGTTAGAATATTAAGCCTTATGAAGTTCATATATATTCAAGTAATATAATTCATATCTTATTCATTATAAAAAATTTAAATTCCTGGTCTATATTTTCTCAATTCCAATGATGATTAGTTTTAATAAGATTTTTTTCAAATTGTTAACCTACTTAGCCCAAAGCTATAGCAAGCGCAGAAGTATTTCATTAAAAAAGTTTGCAAGTTAGTTAATCATAGTATCGCTTTCAATTTTAAAACTTTAGATGTCCTGGCTTTATTAAAGTTTACTTTCAATATCAATTATCAATAAACTATTTACATTGTAAATCATAGCAAATAAATTAGAGCGATTGTACTACAATCGATTATTTTTGGATCGACCAGTGAACATTGAAGATAGAAGAGAGGAAACGGGGTACTCTTGATTTTGCTGGCTTGGGGAGAAGGCGTCCATTCGGCTAGAAGCGGGAAGGACTGGAAGCCATTGTTAGGAGTTGGATATACCATCATCGACAAGAAGATATCAACAATCATCAATGGAAAATGTGTAATTGGTTAGTTTTGTTTCTAACTGGAATTTATTGCATATGTAAAAAAAGCTATTATTAAGTTTAAATATTATTAGTAGTAAAGTGTCGTCTGTTTCTGATTCCCTAGAAACCCGC
>NW_027115842.1:186166-187062 GCF_000696795.3 Halyomorpha halys
TATTTCATGTATCAACATTAATATTTGTTGATTTTCTTTTATAAAACCATAAAGCAAGCTAACCAATTTCATCATTCAGAAGTTATGAAGGCCAAAACAAACTTGTTTCAAATATTTCAAGATGGTGACACGCATCCTTCCGAAGTCTGTTTGAATTACTGCTATGTTGAGTACGTAGATTGAAAGGTTTTCAACTTTTGTTGTTTCTCTAACATGATTATGGTACAAATTAATCCAAGAAGAAATAGAAGACAATAACAATTATCAATGAAATATTTACATCATGAATCATTGTAAGTGAAAAGAGCAGTTTTGCAACAATCGATGTTTACATCTACTGTCGAACAATAAACAAAGGAAACTGGATTTGTTGATTAGGTGCGGTTGTGACGAGGTCTCCTGGAACCTGGTGATGTTGTCAACCCTTTGTCTACTATCAGTGGTAGATATTTAGAAAGAAGACATCAAGAGTCAGCATTCATCCAAGAAGAGTATATCATTGAAGGAAGAAAGACACTTTTTGTTTGGATTGCAGGTGAATTGAACGTATCCTGGAACCTAGAATATGACCAAGCCTTTGTCTACTGTCAGTAGTAGCATCTTTAGAACGAAGACATTAGAATCAACAATCACCTAAGAAGCATATATAATCGATTCGTTTGCTCTATCTAGCATTTAATTATATTTGTAATAGCAGATATTAATTTAGTTAAGTCCCATTGCGTTCTGATTGTCTGGAAAACCCACCCTCTTATTAAAGAGTCGACAATATTATATATAATTTAAAATAAAATTCTCATCCATTTAATATTTAATCTTTTCATTTAAACCTTGGCATCTTTAAAGCTATATTTTAGATCTGAGAATAATAAAATCTGATAAATTCCCTTTATTTA
>NW_027115842.1:187138-191273 GCF_000696795.3 Halyomorpha halys
TATCAATATCTTTATATTATATAGGGAGAGAGAGTGAGAGAGAGTAACAAATCTATATAGATATAGATATCTATATCCTTAGCTTCTGCAACTTGCTCTATCATTGCTTTGGAATTAATGAATCGATGCTACTTTATTATCAAAGTATTGAGTAATAACTAATTCAGAATCAGAACTTTTTATTTTTCAAAATAATCTTAAAATTCGTGCTTGATAGGGAGCAAACAAAAGATAAGCCAATCCTTTTTTTTTCTCTATTGTATAAAAAAATTTACTTACATTTTTAAATGTAGTTAAGTCTTCCATAAAATATTTACCTTAAATAGCAAAATATTACCATCATATATTATATAATAATAATATGACTCATTTTGACCCATGAATGTTTATTGGTTCAGTACTTTGTAAGGAAGCACTGTTTTTAGAAAAAATAATTATACTTATTACTATATCTACATGAGTAACCCTGATGAAAAATAACTACAATAGTGGTGAAAACATAAGAAAATAAAAATTATGCATGGTATGAATTTTGAACGAATGAATGAATGGTATGAATCACCATGACAAATCCTAAAAACCCAAAATTTACAGTTGGCATATTAAAATATGAATATTATATATTAAAATATATCAAGTCAAAATACCTGAATGTGATGAGGAGGCCAGTATAGATGCCTACCGTCTGACGGTATATGTGCCCCAGGTTGCCTCGAACCATCTAAGCTCAATCCGACCATATATTGAGATAAATCAGCTCCGTTCATACTTTCCTATTGAAAAAAAAATATTACATTAGGGGTTTTCATGATCTTTCATTTAACATGGTAAATGGAGAAATATTTCTTTTTTTTTCCATATTAAAACAATACAACATGGTTGAGAGTCAGTTAAATGGAGAATGACGTCCCGTAACAGACCAGCTGAGCTCATCACCATTTTGTTTGTTGCTATTTTAGGTCACTTACTCGTAGTTTGTGTTTTGATGATTTGGATGTTTACAAAACCAATAAAGTGATGTATAATAATAGTAATAATGTAATGACAATTTTCAATTAGCTCATCTTGACTCTCTTCCTCACAAGTTAGAAGATCAACAAGGCATTCAAAAGCCAAACTTTTACTTTTAACTCAATTTAGGCATATTGTAATAAATTACTTTTTTATAATAATCACCACCAATAGACATCAAATTGGTAAGACTGTGTCTTAACCAATGAGCTACAGGCAACCCTAAATGAAACTTATATCCAATCAATACTGTTACAATTTCTATATTTATCAGTTCTGTTATTGTCACTCTCAAATTTTATTTTATCTTAATTTCTTTTTTTGCTCTTCATCGTGTTCTTAAATTAAATTTCTTTTATTTTTTTCCCCATTAGAAATTAATCATTTATTTTGTTAAATCCATAAAAATGTAATTGTTTTTGTTATTAACTTTACTTTTAATCTGATATTAAGAATTATTATTTTATCTTAATTTTTTATTAAGCGAGTAGCCACTCTGACTTTGACTTCCGTCAAAACAGCCCTGGCGAAGTCCTGCAATGTGGGGCTAAACGTTGGCTCATTAAAATAGTTGTCACTATTTGAGTTTTTTTTATCGCACCCAGATCATATTCCATTTATTAATAATAAACATCGGCGATCTTCCAATACTAAAAAATGTCTGCAACCAAAAATATAAGTATTATATTTTACATAATATTAACAAACAGATCTAGTAATTAACCAAAAAGATATATTAACTGACATATTAATTAATAATGAACTAATAAATTAATAATATTAAGGCAGCAATGATTTTGGGTTTTTCTGTCGCAAATCAGATCATAAAAAATAAATAAATTAGGCTGAATCTGGAAAAAGTATTTCTCCGTGAAGATAGGAATTACGGATAAGCAATGGCTCAAATAGTCTGTTTTTTTTTGGTGATTTAATGTCCTAATATGTTATATACAGAGTACAATATGTCATGAAACTTCTTTAAATAATTCTTTAAAAACATTTACCTGAACTCGGTGTTGATAATGATGAGGTGGTTGCGGAGGATACACAGGATGGAACTGGATCTGCTGAGGTTCCAATGATTGAGTATATTGTTGAGCTGGAGGCAAATATTGAGCTTCATAACCATTCTCTATCTTATTTTGGACTATCTCACAGCCTTCTGAATTAAAGAAAAAAAGTAGTGCTAAGTTAATAAGTAATAAAATTGTAAAAATTATTTTAATATTTAAAAATGAGAATCATAACATAGAAAATTAAACACATAAATATTTGTCATAAACAACTTTGATTGTTTTTTTGTTTTTTTAAGATTCTTTATTTTATTATTGAATATCATTATTCATTAATTATATTATATAATTAAGGGTAGATTAACATGGCAAACATGATTAGTGAAGATGGAAAATTGATAAGCTATATGTGGGTAAAAGGTAACAAAATGGCTGATAAAGCTGCCAAAGAAGCCTTTTCTATTCCTAATCAAGGTATAAGATATAAGTTCCTAACCAAGCAGCCACATCTTAAAGAAAACAATATTTAAGTAATAAAAACATATGGCTTAGTAATATAAAGAGAAGTAAAGCCTTAACATGCTTCAAGCCACAAAAATGGCAGAGAAGTGGTTCTAACCCAGCTGAGAAATGTACATTCAAGACACTGAAGTCTTCACCTGCTATCAAAAGAATGGCATAACAGTAAAAACAGCTTAACAATGAAAATCTGGGGAATACTTGAATTACACAAAGATTATAAAGCATAATATATCATGTTGGTATAATTCAAGTAAAAAAATAAATAAAAATGATACTGTATGTTTAATTTTAATTAAATGCACAAATTGATATCAAACTTTCAACTCTGTTCATTTAACCTATATGCATCCCCAAATCTAGCAATAGAGAAGCATTGCCAGGTTGCTTGTATAAATATATAAGTTTAATCAGTTACATAATTTCTAATCCATTATAATTTAGTTTTATGGGATCACAAAAAAAAGTTAATGATATGAAAAAATAAAAACATATTTAAAAGATATTAAATAAACAATATAACTTAAACATCAGCAATGATAGAAAAAAAAATAATCCAAAGCCTTTATAATTTATCATAGGAACAAGTTCTGATTGGTTAATAAATAGTGATAGTCATGTAAGGTTATGTTTATATCTTAAGTGATTTTCATTTTAGTTAACTTTTGTTTTCTGATTTTTAATTAAAACATTTTGAAGACTTTTTTAAAATTACTTATAGGGAAGCTGTATAATACGGATTTTAGACATAGACAATTAAAAAATTGCTTTATATTATAAATAATAGGATGTACAAATGTCTAAACATAAATAACTATTAACTAGTTTGGATGGTTTCAGTCAAAGAGAAAATAAGTACTGAGAAAATCAACTTTGTTTGGAAATGTTTCAGTTAAGTTTATATTCTTTATATTTATTTATTTTTTTTAAATCATTGGTTATAGGTTAAAGTGATGAATAGTCATTCTAGCAAATATAAGGATGAACAAATCAATGCTTCAAAACTGAAGAAATTGTAAAAATATCAATAATTAGTTCATTGTTGATAATTTTGCAATTTTGTCGATACAGAAGCATAGAATAAAGGTAAAGGTAGATAGCAAAAAAATTTCATCTTTGCCAAAATATCAACTGATCATTTTTACATCCAACCCGATGAACATATTTTAAATTAACAATTTGACAGGTTCAGGAATCCCTGAATTCTCGAGCAGAAAAAAGTTATGAACAAAATTGAGCATTTTTGGTTTTTAGCTCAAAAAGCATGCGTTTTTATCACTGTTATTGTCGACTAATCGATTAGTCTCTTTCCAGGGAATAAGAAAAAAGTATTATGATTGACAGAATGTCGAGCAAATTAGCTTGAAGAATCTTTTTAACTTTTCTTTTCGTCACATTCTTCCTAGAATCTAGAATCCATATTAGGCTCTAAATAAATGATATCAGTCCTATAGTTTAAAAAATTCTCTCACCCCTCCAAAAAACCTAGACTTTTCTTTTCCTTTGATTCTTCTTAGAATCCTGAATACTTATTAGGCTCTAAATAAATAAATGATATCAGTCTTTTAGCTTAAACAATACTTTCACCCCTC
>NW_027115842.1:191323-192725 GCF_000696795.3 Halyomorpha halys
TATATATATATAAAGTTGAAACTTTTATGCAATTTAGAGAATGAATAATCTTTATTATAAAACCTAGATTAAATTCAGTAAATCTAATAATTTTTGTGGATATAGAAGGCTAAAATTTTCCACAATCTACTCTGAAATCCAATGCTGCCGTATTGTCAAATAATCACGGTTGCCTTGTGTTATTTACAGTTCAGTGATTTAAATATTTGATTTGTCAGTCCCATTGTAGGTTAATATCCACACAATTAGCAACTTAAAATGATGTTTAGAAACAAAAATTATAGTCTGATATATAAATAACAAACTTATATTCATAATAACCTAACAAAGCTCTAATTAGCAGTTACCAGATAGATAACTATTGAATTAATTTCATTTTTACATCATCTCCATAACTATGGATGACTTATTGCGTTTATAAATAAAACAGAAAATTATTTATTTCATGAAAAAAAAAAACTCATCAGGTGAAGAGTTTCACAACCAGTTCTCCTTAAAAACAATTCATTTAACCAAAATATGGAAATAAATCAATGGCAAACCATTTAAATGATTAATAGCGATTTAAAAGATCACAAGAGCTATGAATTGCATTAATCAATTTTATTAATCGCATAATAGTTTAGTATCTTAGTACTTCCGCAATAATGAAATGAGGACTTTTAGAATAACATAGGTGTACATACTTGACTGGCTTGAAGTCAATGAATCTACCAAATATTAAAACTATATTCAAATTAAATTTATAATTTAACCAAATCTTACAGAAATTATCATCTGATATTACTAAAATAGATAGCTTTAAAAAATGAAGACATAATTCATCATATATTTTAATATTTTAGTCTGTTTATGATAATGCTATGAAAGTTGATCTTTATCATTGATTTCAAGATATACTCTGTTGAATTAATTTTAACTTAATTAAAAATAGATTGGAAAAAGATTAATCATGTGTACTGTTGTTTTCAGCTCAAATATGCAAAAGCATAAGATTAGGTAGATTTTCTGTTGTAGTGCGGGATTAATGAATTTAAGTGAGAAACCGTTTATACATGACAGTATAACTGCTGGATCTTTAATCCAAGGAAAAAGAAGATATTTTTACTTCTAGGGAACCTGTTCCAAGTACAGTGAAATTATAATAAAATATTTTGAGCAACGGACCTGCTCTCCACAGCAATTATTCACTTTGTTAAAAAGCTACAATTGAAGAACTTTTTAGCAATTATGTACGACGGGGTACACAGGAAAGAGCTGTTGTTTAGTATTTGAGGGATTAAAGCCATACTTTGTTACCATTGATGTGTTTCTTATATCATATTGTTTTATTTATTGTTATTTTAAACTATTGACATGATAAAATCATTGTTTTTAGGGTATATACATATAATTTTTTTTT
>NW_027115842.1:193870-194374 GCF_000696795.3 Halyomorpha halys
ATAATATCTATAAAATCATTGTTTTTAGGGTATATACATATAATTTTTTTTTAAGTTTTATTATTTATGTATTTTTAGTCAAAATTCCACACAGATGGATGTTTTTTCCGCTGTCTATATGTGTGTTCTTAATTGTTATACGGATACAGGGTTTAGTATATTTTTTGAATGAACACATTTTTTAATTGAATTGAAAAGAGGAGTACATCGGTATCTAATAACTTTTCAACATATCCAGCAACAGAGATGAGCAAAAATTAGCTATAGTTGAAACTAATAGTTAAAATTGTCATGAATACTATATTTATTAATTAATGGTTAATTCATGAATAAGGGCTCATAATTGATATTCAAAGGTTGGAAGTTACACTAATTCCAAAAAAACTGGGACAGTGCGCTCACTATCTACTTTCACTTAACACCCTACTTCAAATTGAAATTCTCGCTCGTTTTAGAACAGATATTTTTATTTATAATCTTTAAATTTCTTTCTTGAGACTGGCA
>NW_027115842.1:194981-222093 GCF_000696795.3 Halyomorpha halys
TGAAGATGGCCGAATTGGCCGAAACGTTGGACGTGTAAATGAAATAAATGTTTTGAGACTATAATTTGGATAGTGTTTTTTAATTAATTAGTAAGATATTTTTATATTATTCACTGCGGCAATACTGGCTTTACAAAATATTACATTTCGGTCATTCTAATTTTCACACTGTACTCTACCGGTTTTTATATTTAAAAAAAAAATAATATAATGTGTTTACAAATACAACATACTTTATATTAAGAGTGTTATTCTACATTTTTGTTAAAATATGAAATGCATTTCTTGGATATACCTCAAGGATTAACCACGTAAAACAGGAACGGCAGTACTCTGGTCAACCGGGGTTCTACGTTGTCAGGGGGGGAAAATACTTGCCGGGAATTCTGGCATTTATCTCCTTTTTATCGGCAATGTCTCAATTGATTTTTCAAGAAATTAATATAAAAATTATTACACAACTTTTTGTACTTGAATTATAAATTTTTTTTTTTACAAAAAACTTGTTACAATTTTGTTATTAGTGACTATAAATTCAGTACCATTCTTGCTAATGGTTTTTTTATTCTAAACAGTTAAACAAAATTCGTAACACATTAAATAATGTTGCAATATGGAAATCATTAAATTCTTTTTAAACATATTTTAAAGAAACAAAATATATACTTCTAAATTGAATTTTGCAAAAAATTTGAATTTAGAGTTTACCCCTGATTTAATAAGTTTTAACCCAGATTTTTTTCAATTTTAATTTTGAATAAATAGTTAGTTTGCTTAGAAGAAAATAATTATTAAATAGGAATACTGTGTTAACTAATAATATTTTCCAAATGAGCCGTTCAGTTGACGAATTGACTGACTCCGATCACAATAGTTTCTAGTAAAGTACATTTAAATTTAATAATCCTCTCAACTGAAACAATAAAAATATAGATGTAGTAATCTATTACTACATCTGTCAGTTAGTTGCTTCCCGTCCCCTTTACACGCCACTATCCCTGATGAAGACCTGAAACTCAGGTCGAAACGTCGGCATAAAATAAATAAATATTGTTTTGTTTATTTATGTTTTGTTCTTTGCTGACCGCACCCCCCGATAAACTTCTTCAAGAATAAAAATATAGGTTAATTGAAATTAAAAAAGTTAGTTATTTAATAACTATGGTGACAAGTAAACATTATCAAGTGGCGAAATTACGCATAAGCCCTATAGTCCCCAACAGTTGTAACACACCTTTTATTTATGAGATTTTCATCATTCATCAGTATCATCTACAACTTTATATATTTAATATTATTTTTGCTAAAATATTTGGCTCTCCAATGGTATGTGATATCTCTATCAGTACAACTATTCTTTCTAGAAATGTATTTTCAAATAAATACATTTCCTAAATTTTTTCACTGTTGATATTTTTTTTATTTTTAATGTCTAGTAAAAAGGTTAAAATGGTTAATGATTTCAAACAAACAAAATTGAAAGTATTTTATAGTAAGCCAGTTTGGAAATTCGGAATTAATGTCTAACTATTTCAATCAGAATGAGACCTAGCTAAAATTAAAGACCAGTGTTCATTAAATATTAATCAATTAATAAAATTAAGAGAAATTAAAGATCTAAAAAAAAAAAAGTGAAAAGTCGATTCTAAAAAGTGGCATTTCCGATCGGTAAATTTTATCAAAAGTTAATATCGCATTCCAGAAATATTCCTGCCTTAGATATGTAATTTCAGTTTAATAAAACTTTTCATTTTTGAGCTAGGCTGACCACATACATACAGACACACAGACCATTTTGCAAGACTAGGTAATTTTTTACTAAGAGGACCTCAAAGCGTGTATTCCTGTCAAAAATTGGAATACAAAATTTTCCATAATTGCAATACTTCACCTTGCTACATATTTCATATATAGGAAAGTGTAAGTTAAAAGGCATGTGTTGGTTCCCGCAAATTGAGTTTTTTTTTTTTCTCATTTGAGTAATCTCTTAAACAGCACAATTTGTTAGATGTCTGCAGCTCTGCCAAACTAATTGATAAAATGAAGCACTTTAGAATGAAAATTAAATATCTTATGAAACTATGATCAGGCCCCATAAATAAATTGTTAATATCAACTAACAATAAAATAAACAAACTTAAGGAAACAATAAATTTATTCAGTTTATAAATTTTAAGATGGTAAAAAGTAGAATATGTTTAGTATATCATGTTACAAAAAGAGTTGTTTAAGAGTGGTTGAATCAATGCAATTATAAAGAAAGAGAGAGAAAAAAAAAGACAAATGAAGAAAAGAAAAATAAAAGACTAAAACAATCACAATTTAGCGTGCCAATTTTTATCCACCGGTAAAAGGTTTATACTATTTCTTTTGAAAACGTTCTTTTCGATAATCCAGGAGCCCTCGGCTCAGTAGAGCCTGTCAAACATCTGCGACTCAGGCAAGGACATAGTCGAAGCAATATCATCTTTGTACAAGTCG
This sequence comes from Halyomorpha halys, assembly GCF_000696795.3. Classification (NCBI taxonomy): domain Eukaryota; kingdom Metazoa; phylum Arthropoda; class Insecta; order Hemiptera; family Pentatomidae; genus Halyomorpha; species Halyomorpha halys. The sequence goes on from NW_027115842.1 coordinate 197,463, forward strand.
AGAGGGGGCCAGTTGTAATAATCAACTGGTTCGCCCACAGGAGGAGGATGGTTAGGAGATGTATAGAAATAAGTAGTGCCTGAGTTTTCGAAAGAGTATACCAAAGCCTCGATTGGGATTTGAGAAGGAGGTTCCACATAGGTCGTCGCCGGAATGAACAACGGATCGTAATATACCTGAGGTATGATGATGGCAGTACCAGAATAGTCGGGTAAGCATTCGGAACCTTCGTTATTAAAAACATTAGTAAAATTAGTAATATTTCCATTATTGTTAGCGGCATGGAGGATAATATCGTTATTATTGATAATGCTCCCACTTCTCAGCATGCTATTGTTTCGCCTCCTATTATTGTTAGCACCCTTCCCTCCTCTACCTCTCTTCTTCCACTCACCATGTTTCGCTGGTGACTGAGAGCCTTGAGGAGTATTTGTCACTTGAGCGCCTGAGTTATTGTCGGCAATCATACGAGGAGGGTTGCTAGGATCGTAATGGTAGATGCTGCCATCAGGGTTAGTATATGGCTGACCACTCTGCAAAAGTACAACATAAAATTAAAAACTACAAAAAAAATATATACATGTACAATTAAGAAAATAATCATTTAATAATTAGTAGCTGTGGAAGCTAATGCTGTAGTACGTATATAAGTTACAGTACATATACAAGGTATATATAAGTTACAGTCTCCTATATTTGATAAAATCATGTTTTCATAAGATGGGTATCAATTTTAATATACAATATTAGTGTTTTGTTTGTTTTTAATTACAGTGATAGAAATTTTTTTTTATAAAAAGGTCATTAAAATGAAAAAAAAAAGTTATATTTTTAAAAATAATTTAAGATTGTTGACAATGTTTTAATTTATGATTGTAGCAATTAGGTTTGAAAATGGATAAAAATTAGTCAAAATAATCTAATAGATACATAAAGAATATTTGAAGTTTTAATTTTAAGAGCCTAACGTATAGTATTTTTTCCCATACGCTGTTATATAGATCAATATTCTATTCATTATCATTATATTGTAATATAACTGAATGGGTTGTAACAAGAATGAAAAAATTCGTAATTTTAAGGAAATTATTTTTAGTGCAAAATGAAATTTTGTATTTTTATAAACCTATTTATTGTGTTCGTTTTGTAACACTATAATTCTAACATATTTATCTATTATGTTACAGGATATTAACCAAGAATTGTAGAAATTTTCAAAACTACTCTATTTAAAAATTTAAATTATATGGCTTACCATATTTTCGCACCAGATAATTTAATTACAAAATTTTATGATACCTTCTACATTATTAGCTAATTCTAATGAAATATAAGAGATTATTAAATATTAATATTAATATTAAATAACTGAAAACTTACAACATAAATAAAAAATTAAAAGGATACAAAATATGGTTCTTTATAATGTCATATTTGATATCCATTATATTCTATGGTTGTGTAACTCAGTATTAAACACATGCAAAAAGCAATATTGAAAGCTGTTTTTTAAATTTAAATAAAAAAATTAGTATCTAAACAATTTTTTATCATGCGTATAAAATACTAGGCTCTTCTTTAAAGCATAACATGTATGTAAATAAATATTTGTAACAAATTATTATACTAAATATATCAATACGATTGAAGACATGAGTGGAGGAAGGTAACTGTTATGTTACAAACATATGAATCCAAGAAAATATATGAATTTGAAGAGTGTCAAAGCGTGACACAGAAAATGTATTAGCAAACTTACATAAATATTTTGAAATGTCAAATCTATATAATCCTGGCATATTTGATCAAATTTGCGAAACATCATAAAGTACTCAAGCACAAACCAATACAACTCATTTATTCAAGCCAAAGTACAAACATATAAATCATAAAATATACATATTTTACAAACATTTTCACCCTATAAATAAAACAACTGCTATTTTAAACCTGCCAATTTGGAAAACTGAATGAGTCAAAAGCATTGATTTATCTATTTCAGTGATATAGATATAGAAGGAAATACATTGGAACTGGAGGATAGTTTCCATTTTTTGACAAATTGCCCCACATATCATGAGAAGCAAACCCCCGGTACGTGCCGAAATTAAGCAATATTAACAAAAATCAGTTAAATGGATTTCTATCTGTACCCTCAAGATTGGATCTTAAACCCTTTTTTATATATGTAACACAAAAACCTTTTGCTTAGAGCTGGATACCTATCGTCCCAATAGGAAGTATAGTTTTTTTAATATTATTAAATATGAAGTGACGTTTTTTTGTTTTATTCTAATTAATGTAGATAGCCCATCTTGGATATATTGTTTGTTATTAGTTTATATAAACAGTCTTTAACTCATCATTTCTGTAAAATTACTACAGTTGATTATTTATTTAATGTGTTTCACAGGCTAAATCTGTATGGGGGTTGTCCAATAAACAAATAAATTAAAATTAATTATTATAGATATGGAAAGTAATAAATATATGTATAAAAATGTATGTATATAATTGATATTAAAAATATATACATTAAAAAAAAAAAAAATTCGAACAGGTTGTAGAATGTAGAAGAAGTTTAAATATTAAGCCTCTACGATAATTAGAAAAATTAAATTGATGAGAGAATAAAAATGCTAAGTCAAAGGTGGGAAATGCCCGTTATTTTACAATTTCGAAACAGCTTCGGTCCCACCTTCTATCCAAAATCTTATAAGTTGAAATATATAAAATATTATCCTTCTCACTGTTCTTTGCGGATGTGAAACGTGGCCTCTTACACTGAAGGAAGAACAGCACCTTAAGGTTTTTGAAGATAAAGTATTACCTAAAATATTCAGAACGTAAAAATATGAATTAATGGGAGAATTCAGAAGGCTACACAATGCTCAACTTATTTTTGTATGACCCCCTTCTGACCATGACAAGTCTTCCTGCCATATGGGTTGGGGGGTTATCTAGATGTAACCAACCTGTTCCAACCGTGGTTGGGGGTCAAGCTTTCATCACATGAGACCGCCACAGCAATGAAATAAGGTCAACACCCCAGGCTGGATTTGAACCGGCACCACCAAAGTTCCCAGGTGGCAAAGACCTACACCTCCACCACCTGAGCCACGAACAGCCCCACACAACGCTGACCTGTATCCAGTTAATATAATTCAGGTTATAGTATTGCCAACCAAAGATGGTTGTGGAAGATCGTAACGAATGGATCCCTAAAATGTTCATAAACACTGAACTGATGGGTAAACGTCTGAGGAGTAGACTGAAATGTAGATGGGAGGATTGCGTTAAAACTGAATAATTAGATTTGGGTCTCTGGATAGATGTGTGTAAAGAACAATTGGTGGTATTGGCATCGAACCTTTGGCTTCACTAAGCCTTTATTATTGTTATTATTATATGTAAACATACATTATATATATACATATATAAATATATAACAATTTTTGTCTATTTAAATTAGTATTGTAATATTAAATGGTTTAATGTATTACATTCTAAGAGATTAATTAATGTTAAAATACAAATGTTTTGAATAAAAAGAAAAATGTAGCTTTAAGTGCAAATAAAATGTATAAAAATTTATATATATTAAACTATATAGATTCAACATTGCAAGTAAAAAAAATTATAAAAAACTTGTGTAAAAATTAGAAATTAGTCAGGAATTTCAATCATTACAACTGATAGACAAAATGAGATATGTACAAATAAAATTTTATTTATAATATATAAAAAAAAAAAAAAAAAATTAACCAGTCATAAGGTTTTTCTGGGAGAGAGGGGCAGACAAAGGTTATGAGGCAACATGCTCAGTTACCTGTGGATGGATGAGTACTGAACCAGGAGGTACTGAAGATAGGTCACTCACTGCCCACACAACAGCCTCCGGCTCGGGTGAAAGAGCACACGTAGTGCTCTGCGATGACAACTAGTCCGCACCAATTGCATAACAAACTTTGTAAGGATGTTTGTAAATAAATAGTTCCTTTTTATCTGTCTTTGGCCATTTAACAGCAGGTAGAATAAGTAAAACAAAATTACTCATTCAAGGTAATAATACAAATGAATCGTTCAATAAAAATAGTGGCCTTAAATTTTTTTTTTTTGGTTGGCATATCAATATTTTGTCAATAAGCCCTTCATAGATAAACATAAGGTGTCAAATAATAGAGCATTTCTTTATCTATCCTTACCATTTAATCAAAAAGAACTAAATTCATTTCAATCAAATTATTATGCAATTACATATGTACTTATTCATATACTTTATGAAAAAATCTTAAATAATTATTAATATAATGTCTTTTAATAAAAAGATATGTAAAATATAAAATGTATTATGTAGAGCAGTAGTTCCCAATACATAAAAGTCTGCGAACCATAAAGCCTAAAACTCCCTACTCAAAAAGCAAAGGGGGGCCCCCTCCTGAAAATGTTTTAAATTTTATATGAGAAAATAATTGGCAGTGCAGTCAGTGAAAACAAATCAGTTAAAACTTATTAGTATCAACATTTTGACCAGAATTTCATATAATATTTTTAGTTCTAGGCACATGAAGTAATTTTGTTCATAGATGCCTTTTTTACTTCAGTCCATACGTTATAAACATCTCACTAAAGTATTTATACTCTATGTTTGGTCTTCATCAGGTATCTTGCGGCAGAGTCTGGCTAAACTCAAGTTCTGAAGTGGTTCCGTCTAGCCAGAATCTCTGCAACAAGCTCGCTGATAAAGACCTTAAGCTCAGGTCAAAACGGCACGAATAAATAATTTTTGGTTTATTTGCTGACGGCACCCCCTGACTATCTTTTCCACTTATTAATCTATGGTCAACTATCTACACCTCATCATAAGATTGCTCATTTATAAGTGAAAAAAAGTAAAAATAAAATGCTCTTTCAAGGGTTTATTTAAAATGTGATAAACAAATTTAGTTAACCAACAAAATTTGTGTTATACATATTTCTACTATTAATTAAATTAGTTTTACAAAATCAAATGATTTATACAATAGATATCATGTGTTTTTAATGCCAACAAAATATATTATGAACACTTCCAGAGGAATTAGATTACCCGATATTGAAGCTGTTTTTTCATGGTAATTACAGTAACTTGCCAGTATACTAGGAAGTTAAAAAAGGTTTTTTTTTTTTTTAACACCAGTTCGGATCACCGATATTACACTGTATTTTTATGAATTTTGTTTTTAATTGTATATGGTATAGATCATTAAATACATTTAATCCAAAATTTGAAAATTAAATTTGTTAAAGGCACTTTTATTGAGCATTTACCTGTTAAGACCTTGGTTAGCTAACTCAAACATCAGGATAGATAATTAATAAACTAGTTCTCACAATAAATAGTAACATAATATATGTTGCCGGCATATAACAAGGCTCTCGCAGACTACTGGCTGGGAACCACTGATATAAAGTTACTTAATTAGGATAAAAAAATTTAGTTTAAAAAAAAAAATCATATCGTTCCATATTCAGTAAAACATGAAATAAGTTTTATTTAGTAAACTCAAGAGGCTATTTCAGAAGTATTCAGGTTTTTAAGTATATAGTTTCATAAAAATATATAAAAAGTCGACAATATTGATTTATTAGGCATTACAGTTGTAATGTATAACAAAACTTTACCATACTCACTTGAGTGTGAAGATTGGGTGTGGCAGTAGGAGACGGAGTCGCACTGAGGGTAGCATCAGATCTTTGAGATTTATAACCAGAACTTGATGGGGAAATGCGTGAAGACATACTGCTTCCAGAATCTGAAAATTTAATTTTTACTAAAATTTCAAGATCTCAGAGGTTATATAAAACATCTTCATTATTAAACCAAAAAGCACTTTGTAAAACTACTGATAAATCTATTCAGAGTTATGAAATTGAAAGAATTTAACTTATTTTTGGTATATATATAAAACAAATGCTTATTAAGTTTAAGTATTTGAAAGGTATTTATTGATAAGAGTAACAAAATGCTGATTAAAAAATAAATCATATGGGGTATTATTATATAAAAGAAGGGGCAGAGAAAGACAATATAATATTTAAGTTTTATTTAATAATACCTTGTTTAGTGAGAACTCTAGTCGACGGCGAATGGTGCTGCGGTTGCTGCTGTGACTCGTAGCCGTTGAAACTATGAGATTTCGACACAGAGAGGCGCAAAGAATTGGCTCGAAGAGTATCTCCACTCTCATAAGATTCTACTTTCAGTAGTCTCCCATTTCTAAACATAAATTCCGATAATAATAATTATTATCTTCTGTGTAATTTAATCTGTGATTAAGGTTAATAGAATATTTTGTACTAATTTATTTTATTTTTAATGGAATAAACCAACAGGGTGATAACCTCTTTTAATTTAAAACCTGACTTATAATTTGATTTATAATTAACAGTCTGACATTTTGTTAATAAATTAAAATTATGGTGAAATAATTTTGCCTGTAATCTAATCAAATATTTCTCATAAAAAAGTAAATCTAAAATTGTAATAAAAAATAAAATTATTTTTTTAGTCAACTTTTGATAATTCTCTTTGGATTTTACAGATCAAATATACAAACACAATGACATATTAGTAAATTTATATTAATTAAAAAAGAGTACAACACTGCCTCTATAACTTTATTAAAGACGTTGCATACAACCTAGATAAAATAACCTTATTTGTTTTTATTTTTTTGGTATCAATAATGAACCTCATAAATGAACAATTAAGTAAAATTTAACATATGAAGTTTTACTTTTCAAAATACATAGGATCTGTTCATCTTCCCTATGCACCTTTTCATCAAAACAATTTACCGTTTATAAAAGGAAGATGGTCCGAGTGTGGTTAAAAAAACTCTAATAGTAATAAAACTATTTAATGGGAGGCAATGTTTCACCCCACTTTCCAGAGCTTTATCAGGCTTTTTAAACAACTAGCATAATGTAGCAGAGTAAGTTCAAATGTAACACATCTGTTAACTACTAAATTCTCCCACTTCTTAACCTTGTTCATTTTCTGACTTTCCTTTATTCAGAAAAGTGGGTGTACCAATTTGTTAATTATTTTCCTGTTTTTTAGTGTGTACTGTATTTTTATATTTCTTTATCATCTACTTTTTTGTTAGTTATTATTTCTGTTTTCATTAATTATCTAATACCTTTTTCAATCTATGTTTATTTATGCTTGGAGAAGTTTGTCGGGGGGTGCGGTCAGCAAAGAACAACATAAATAAACGAAACCATATTTATTTATTTTATCCCGACGTTTCGACCTGAGTTTCAGGTCTTCATCAGGGGTTGTGGCGTAGAAGGCAGGTTGTAACTGGAAGACAGTTGATGAAGACCTGAAACTCAGGTCGAAACGTCGGCATAAAATAAATAAATATGGTTTCGTTTATTTATGTTGTTCTTTGCTGACCGCACCCCCCCGACAAACGTCTCCAAGCATTAATCTACGGTCAACTATCTACACCTCATTATGTTTATTTATACTGTTCGCTACATGTTGTGGCCACCATACTAAGGAAAGAGAAAATATATTTTTTTTTATTGGTTGTTATAAACATACTCATATACGTAAATATATACTCATATATATTTACGTGCCGATACACACAATAAATGTTGTTTATATCTATCTATTGAATACAGTTTAGGAATTAAGTCCGCGCACAGTGCGAGTACTACGGCTTAATCCTATACAGTGTGTCAGGGACCAAGTTGTTATAGTGAGTTCTCGGGACTAAGTCCCCGGTGGGGAGAGACCAACTCCTCACCGTTTTGAGTTCGTCGAAGAGCCTTCAACGAGACGAGTAAGTGCTCAGCCCACAGTGGGACATTTTAATATAATCACTGAATTAACGAAGATGAGACGCAGAGCTCGACAAGAACTTCAAGGAAAAAATATCGTGAGTTCAAGACTCCACCATATAAACTTTTTTTTTGTAGTAGATTAATTATTTTTATTTTTTTTATCTTCTTAATGATATCTATAAGAAGCATTTTGTTTTATTTCAATTCATTTTATTAAGTTACATAACCTAGAGATGCATCTTTTATTTCGGCATACATGCTGTTATTTGGGACTTTTTTTTTCTTTGTTAACTAATTAAATAAAGACTTATTTGATACTATTTTGTTTTGTTTTTTATTTAATACTGGCCGGTAGTATTGGTAAGTTCACTTTTGAACCCCCACTGCCGCCACACAGCACATGTCATTTTCATTTACTTTGTTCATTTTTAAAATAAATTTTCACATATTTTAAATCATTTTTAGCCATATCATAGGGTTTAATTTTATCTCATGTTATCTTTTCTCTTGTTTTTTTTTTTTTTTTTTGTTATTTTAGTGGTTTTTATCTTTTTTTAGCCATGATGAAGCCCTGCAAAGTGGAACGAAACATTGACCCACAACTAATAGTTTAACTACTATTTGAGTTCTTTTGACCCCACCGAAACTATCTTCTTTTCATTTACAACACATGGTCAATCAACAATCTTTCAATTTTACTGTTTGTTAAGTACACACGAAATAAATTAATGAAATAATAAAGCATTGCCTAATAATGAACAGTACTTATTTTTATTACATTAGAGACCATTAAGGGTATACATATTTTAAACAGAGATAATGATCACAAATCAATCAGATATTTTTTAAATATATTATATATCATCCAGATATTTTTAAAAATAAATACAAACATTTTTAATAGTACCTTTGGTTCTGATTATTTTGGTCACAGTCGTTGGTAAAAACTCCATTTTCATCATTTTCCCACTGGAAATCATCAATACAATCTATCTCCCCTTCAATCTGAAAATTTGAAAAAATAAAATAAAGTAAGTAAATAAAAAAAAACAAAAAACAGAAACTTGAACATTAAAATAAAATAATACAATTTTATTTTATGGTTTTTGAAAATCATAAACATTCAAAAACAATAAAATTATAACATTGGCTAATTATTTCAACATGAAAAACTGAGATCTTAGAAAAAGAATTACTAAATTTGGTGGCAATCAATTTTTCAAAATACTTTATATGACTACTGATAGAGGACTTATGACAAAAGAGTAATTTTCAACTGAGGTTTTGCATTATTCATTAAGAAAATTGTTTTAAACATTGTCGTGACAATATTAAACTGTTTATGTTCCTTAAATTTTAAGAAAAAAATAAAAATAATTAAATAATATAAATTTGTAAAAAAAACAAAAACTAGTATTTGTGTCAGCTGTTGAAAAGCGTTAGTTTGCAAAAGGGGTGAGGCAGAATGACAGTAAAATCAAAGATGGGCGTTCAAACTGATCGTATAAGGGTAAAACTAATGTATTACTGCGAAGATTTTGAAATCTTAATCATTCAAAATTGAAAAATCATCTAGCATTCAAATGCCAATATAATGGACAAACAAGCTCTCTAATATTATAAATGGAACGAGGTATTGCACAAGATCGTTACTGTTTGATATCTTATTAACAAGTAAGCATCAGTACGACTGATAGTATATGGGGTTTTAGTGATTCGTCAGTCAAGATTTTAAATGATGACTATCATTCTGATAGACCTTATAGAGGTCCTCTAAGATGATCAAATGTTACGCTGATAGTTCAGGTTTAAGAAACAAGCCCTGAAAAAAAAAAAGTTGGCTAAATATCAAAGAAGCTTATGCTTTAAAGTTATTACAACCCGGAAGTGAGAATATCAGGAATAAAATTGACGAATTAATTATTCAAGATTATTTATTTTAAGCTGCAGCAATAAAATTCCTAAGAATTCATAACGGATTATCTCAGATATCTACATATAAGAAATCAGAAGAGAATAACACAGGGTTGTAGTCACTGTACTAAAGAAGGAAAAAATATATTTTTTGTTATAAACCAATGTATATATATTTATGTACCGATACACATAATATATGTTGCTTATATCTATGTATCGAATACATCATAGGAATTAAATCCACATACAATGCGAGTATTACAGCTAAATACTAGTCCGTTAGAAACAGTCATAGTTTACATTCCAGAGACTTAAGTAAATGTTAAGTGTTCAGCCCCACAGTGGGACACTTTACTTAAATTACATGATTATTCAGTGAAGACGAGACACTGAGTTCAATACCTTTTTTCTTTTATGTTAATTTCAGGATATTTAATTTTTTTTTCACTAAAATTTTCTTTTTAAATAATACCTTTTAGAAATATTTTATTTTAAGTTCTGTTTTATATTTTTTTCAATTTTTTTTATTAATTTGCATAACCTATAGATGCATTTTTTGTTTTGGGATTCATGATGTTATTTACAAATTATTTTGTTAACTAACTAAATACTAACTTATTTATTGCTTTTTTTTTTTTTATGTAATACTGGCAAGTTTATTTTTGGCAATCTGGGCAATTTTATTTTTGAACCCCCACACACAGAAATCAGTGGAAGAAAGAATACTGGATTCAGGGTGTAGGAATCACATTGTCGAATGTATAAATGACCAGGAAAGTATGCTCACATTTGCTGGTATACCAGTAATTAAGAACTATAATTTATTTTTCTTTCTCATTGTGAATATTTCACCTCTTGTATTTAAAGGAATGCTAGGTATTTTTAAAAAATACCAAATATAACGATTAAAGATTAAAAAAAAAAAACATTCTCACAACTTTTAAATTAGTTTAATTACTACTGACTCAGGCATCACTCGGCAGATTTGTAGTTATCTCCAGAGATAGTCTACAATTAGGATATGGGCTTTTCTTAAAACATCTGGTGAAACTGAAAAACATATTCTGCATTCTTCATACCAGACTGACATCTGCTGAGTAATGACTGAATCAGTAGAAATGAACTAATTTAAAAGTTGTGGGAATATTATTTTTTTTTTTAATTTTACAAAAATCATTTCTAATTTTTTAAAACTGCCTGTAACTAGTTATAATTAACTATTCAATTGTTTAATCAAATCCAGTTAATATCTATTCACAAAGTAGTAAAATAAGGGACGTGACAGCCGTGTGGCACAGGTTCCAGTGTGCTCAGTTCGGAACGTTGTGGGTTCGATTCCCACCAGGGACAGTTAAAACATTCATTTTTCGGCAGACCGGAAGAATGAATCTTGACACTCCCACCTTGGTCAGTACGTGGCAGCAACCCAGGTAGCCGTCAGGGGTTGGCAAAAAGGACCACTAGGCCCACTTGCCGGACCCCACCAAATACCAGTACCAGTACCAAGTAGTAAAATAATAAATAATATCTATCTATATTTGGTATTGTAGGAAGATAGTCCAGATGGCCATGGATAAAGGTAAAAATAGTAGAAAAAACTATTTAAGTTAATAAATAGTTTTATCTATTATTTACTATTATTGACCTCCACCCAGACTATTTATATCTCTTTTTTATATAACTCCTGTTAAAAGAAGATTTGCTAACAGTGAAGCTTTTTTTGTTATTTCCTTTTATCTCCGATGACTTTATTTACTTAATATATTTCTTTCTAAAATATTTTTCTTTCCAATGGTTCAAGCTATATATCTATACTACTCCTCTTATTTCCAGAAATGGGTTTTCGATCTTGAAAAATATTTTTCCTCTTATCTCTTTAAGTTAATTATGAAATTCTTTCATAGTTTATAGTTATCCATCTTATATTACTGCTAACAATAGGAGAAGGTTGATTATTTCATATTAATAAAATGTAAAGGTTCTTTAGAGAATGATTTTTTTTTTTTGTATGAAATTCCACAATTAATTTCTGTTATACTATTTTAATGAGGATAAGACCTAGCCGATATTAACGATCACTTGTATGTACATTGATATACCAAGTTGAATCAAAATCATTTGATATAGCCTTTTTTAAGAAATTAGAAAAAAATTTAAGAAGAGGTACTCCTGGCCTGTCGATTTTATTGGAAATGTTGCTATAGCATCCCAGATATATATCCATTTCGGTTTTATAGGATTTCGTTTTTGACCTAAGCTACATACATACGAATCATCCTGTGATATTTGATTAATTGGACTCAGAGGACCTCAAAACATGTATTTCCATCGACAACTAAAATTTGAAATTTTGCACAATCCTAATACTTCCTCTTACTATATATTCCTTATATAAGTAAATGGGAAAAAAAAGTTTACACTTTTAGTATCTTATTAACTTTTTAAATTGTCATATTATTTAGAAAGAAGAGTTTGAACTATTATTCTTACAAATTAAAAATTCTAAAAGAAATATACAGAGATCATATGCAATTTTCTCAGATTTTTAAATTCTGGCATATTTTCAACAAGAATGGTCGCTGGAGAAAATAAATATAATGGATATATTTTTCACTGTTTTCGACATTTGTAATCTACTTTTATCTCAGAGAATTAGCTGGCCAGAATAGAGAACTGATGGGCAAGTAGTAGTTTTGTAAGATGTAATCTCTACTTTCATTTTTACTAGGTAAATTTTTATTCTCATTTTAATTGATAGAACCATAAAGTGTTCTGTAGTATTGTTTTTATTTTTAAAAATTGTCAGTCTATTAGGAAAAATTTAATGATAAATACAGAGAGTGGGTCCTAGAGTGTTCGGTTCAGAACGTTGTGGGTTTGATTCCTACCTAGGGAGTCAATATTTATTTCTCAGCGGCCCCAATAAGTAAATCGTGACACTCCCACTACGGTGACGGTCGGACAGGCAAAAGAAACCACTAAGAGACTAGAGTTTTACCCACCAGAACCATTATCAGTATTATTAATATAAATTTATGTTTCCCTCATTTTTATGATTATGAGAGGATCATAACCTATATAAGGGAATGTCATTAAACATGATTTACTAATTATTTTCAAGTAATTAAACTAGTTATTTTTGGTACTAATGTCTCTTGTATGACTTGTGGGTGCAAATGTCTCAGAATGAGATAAGTTAAAATATACTTAAGACTTTATAGTTTTGGATTAAATAAGTGCTTTATCACTACCGTAATTCCATCAGCCATAGCTAATTTAATGAAATAATAACAGGCTATATAATTCGACCGTTAAGCCAATTTATTTTTAATTAAATGAATAAAGATCGTGATGAGCTACTCGGAGTCTGTACTATTTGAATATTCCATTTGTAAAAAAAAAAAAATTCTCTGACGACCAATTTTGTCAGAGAGAGATGGGGGAATGGCTAATTCCCAGCAGCTAGCACCTTCTTTAGTCATGCAACCAGGTCTGCACAACAAAATATTGTCTCACTCTCTGATAAGGAAGTTTTATTTTCGGTTGAATCGCTTGAATTTTTCATTAAATTTCTCATCTTTAGCAGTCATGAGTTATGGGCTGTAATTGAACTTTATTCAAGCTGTCGTTAATTGATAAAAAGTGTTGAGAAAAAATTACTGATTATAATTCTTGTCGCTATAAATATTTTTAAAAAAAATGCCATGCTGCCGTAATAATATAAAAAGTGAAGATGCAACTGGTTTATGAAATAAATTGAAGGAATTAATTTTTTAATAGGTGGTTATATTTTCTTCCTAGGAACTTGAAAAAAAAAAACACGAAATTTATGAAGATATAAAACAAGACTAAAGAGAACTGCGGGAAATACTTGTTATTATTCCAATCTGAGAATTGCTTAGCTCACGCTTTCTGTCCAAAAAATATAAAAGTTATAATTTACAAAACTAATATCCTTTCCACCGTTCTTTATGAATGCAAAATGTGGTCTCTCATACTAAGGGAAGAACAGAGCCTTGAGGTTTTTTAAAATAAAGTATTTCGTAAAATATCCGGATCGAAAAAGAATAAGTTAACAGATGAATTTAGAAGGCTACACAATGCTGAATTGCGGGAACTGTACCCGGTAAATATAAATCAAGTTACAGACTTGCAGCGAATAAAATGGGCGTGCAAGATTGTGGGACGTAGTAATGAATTCCTATTCATTATACTTCATTTTTTATTTACATAATAAAGGGAGTTTACATAAAGGAAAGTAGTTAATTTGTATGAAACTAGTTCACATCAGACACAGAAAAAAAAAGACAAAATGTCAGTCATGATTGGTTCCCAAAAGCAATGAAAGAAATAAAAAATAGTTTTCGTAGTAAAAAAAAACAAACTATATGGAGTAAGTAGCAAGAATAAAAATAACAGTTTTTTTTTTAAGTTTGACTACAACAAATACTCAATCAAAGAAAAAACCTTCATCATATCATTACGAAACAAGAGAAAAAAAATTATAATGTAACAAAAATTATATTTCTTTAAACTCTGCATTACTTCATTACAAATATAGAATTCAAAATAAAAATTTTCTCCCCTTCCTAATGCAATGGAAATAACCACCGAAAGATATGCTTTCCATTTCCGATTGGAAAATTAGATAACGATGGTTAGTTATCACCCTGGCGTGAAGTCATAATAAATATAATATAATTTATGGCAATTATATTATTCTGGTAATGAAAAATATATTATTTTGTTTTATTTTAAGAAGGGACAGAACTTACTGACTTGTAGATCTAATATTTTTCTTCCTTACTACTAAAGGTAATGAAGAATTGCATTCATATGAACAGTACACAAAATTTTTGCACTCAAATCAACCTGAATTTAGACCTTTATCAGGGCTCAAAAACAAAACGAGATAAAGCCTTAATTAAGAGAAAAATAAAAATAAAATAATAACTAACAAACTTGGAAATACGGAAATAATTTCTACTATATACATAATGAGTATATAGTAGTTATTACTGATATAAGATAAAATATAATATTGCAGAGATAAGAATTATATAGAATAAATGATAAAAAAAAAATTATTAAGAAATAGACAGTATTAAAGTAAATAAATAAGTCTGTTTTTAATCATTTATTTTATATAAACTATCAACTACTATTTTCTCAATATATTGTGTATAGTTCCAAGTTTGTTTGTTATTATTTTCTTTTTATTTCGATGTTTTCCTGAATTAAGGTTTTTAGCCCGTTTCGTTTTTCAGCCCCGATGAAGGCTTGAAATTCAGGTTTGAAACATCAACATAAATAAATAAGTTAAAAGTTTATTTGTATATCTTTGCTGACCGCACCCCCAATCATCTTCTCCTCATATCAATCTACGGCCAAATATTAACACCTTATTGGAAATTTTCGTAGATTGCATGGGTTTGTAGCCAGACGAAATCCCATAATAAATTTTATCAAATTCTATCCCCTCGATTTCGATTAAGCATGAGCAAAAATATTTATATCACCTATATTTCAAGAGTATCATCGAAAAAATATTATTAAATTTCATCGAATACTTTTAATTTTGCTTACTCGGGCACAAATACGTTTTTCTAGATTTTCAGAAAAATATAAATTAAAAACAGCTCGTGGGATAAATGTCATTCTTAAAAGATAAATGATTTTGAAATACACCTAACCATGTATCCAATAGAAACGGTGAGAGGAGCTATACTGACATATGTATTTTTTCGTCTTGTAATTTCTAAATTTAACATTTATATAAAAAACTTAAAGCGCTCTAACAAAATTTCAATTTCTTATAGTGCTTATACATAGTTTTTATTTAAAAAATAAAATGGACGATGTCAATATAAATTAGGTAGTTTTTCAACTTAGCTGATTTTTTTTTTTTTTTTATATATATATATATATATATATATATTCTGAAGACAATTATGATATTAAACAATGCTTCATGCATTCCTTTCTTTGCTTCAACTTTAGGAGCATAATAATTTAATATTGTCACAACTCATCAACTAGTTATCTTATATTCCAAAGATATAATAAGAGATTGATGATACATTATAAATCTTTAAATATTTAAATTAAAAACAAAAAATAACTAAAAATAAAAGTCAACCAGGGCCATACAGCTTTTGAAAACCAGACCTTGCATTTAAATAAATAACTGGTGAAAACGCAAAGTTTCGTAGGGACATTTTTTAAGGAAAATATATTAACTAATGATCGAAATTAAATAACTATAATCAGTAAATTTCAATTAAAAAATACTTGGTTTATAGAATGGATTCATGATAATAAAGAGGCGCCAACTCAGGAATAAATAATCCATTTTAGAAAACGTAAAAAGATAAAAAAAAAAAACTTCAGGTTTATAAATCAGTTCAAAATTAAGTTTTAAATAGTATAAGTAAAAGTTTTCGAAAATAAATGGTTTAAATTTAAAGAAATGAAATTAAATTATTTTTTTTTTAATAATAATAGCGCAACTATACAACAAACATAATCCATAATAAACCTGGAGTGTTTCATCAAGGGAGAATTATCAAGGAAATGATGAAGGGATGGGTGAGATCAAAAGGAAATAATATGGCGCAGGATAAGGTTGGCTTGTTCGATATTTGCTCATCGACTAACAGAGTGGTCCCGGTTGAATATCCGTCTCCTTGCCTTCTCATATTCCTCTTCGCGTTCTTCGAAGCTCTTGCTCCGTCTAGAGTCTCCTCCGAGCATTCTTTCGCCACACTGAAACACAGGAATGCTACCTAACATTCAATTATGTCAATGCCAACCTTATTAAAAAAAGAGAGTGAATGATAGAAAAAAAATAAAATAAAATAATTAATATAATAAGATTGTTATCCCCATAGAACAACTTTGCGTTTTCTGATTACATTTTCATTTCGAATAGACACCAGGTATTTCTTGTATAAATCTTGTAACAATAAATATAACAAAATAATTTAACTTTTTTTTTTTTTTACAAAATTTATTATTATGTACCAATATTATGAATAAATAATCAACATGAGTCAATACCTTGTATGATCCAGTTTCATCAAATGAAGAGGAATCCCTCTTTAAGATTGATCTTCGTGGCTCTTCGGGTAGGAGTAAATCATCCCTTTAACAAAAATGTTGTTTAATTAATATATTTATAAATTAAAAGTTAAAACCTAGAATATAAATCAATTATAGAAAAAATAAAACAATTTAAACCTTAAATTAGTTCATAATTTCAACCTCTTTGTACTTTGCTGGCTAAAGCATACTGAAACAATCAAATCAACTTACAATTTAAGAAACTGAATCACTAGGACAGGAGCACCCACATTGATAAAACACATTCTAATAAAAAAGCTCTAGGTGTATGAGATAAGCAGGGTTACAATGGTTATGAAAAAATAATTCTTAAAATGAAAAGAACGAAGGTGATTAAAATCTTAGACTGGTTAGGTGATTAAAACCTTAGGTGATTAAAACCCAAACTAGTTTAAAATAAGAATTAGATAATTTATATAAGAATTATATTTAAAACTACATAACATTTAATATATTAAGAAATGAACTTACCTCACGAAATCCCTGAATCTGGTATCAGGTATGCGAGTGGATTTAGTTGTGTTAACAATGACAGCAACACCCGACGTGTCGACATTGTGTTCCATACTAAAATATGCTGCTACCCTGTGCACCAGCATCCTCTGGTATGAGGACATCTGGGCAAATTTATGCATTGTCCTTCTGCAAAACAAATTATTTAACTTTGAGATAAATTAATAATAATAAAAAAATATATTTTGTACTCTAAAGAGATAGAACAGAACATAAATCAAAAATTATTATTATAATCGCCGATATTGTTTAATAAAATACCCATATATAACAGGCAAAAACCTAAGACCTCGATAAGAGTAACACTTAACAAAACTTATCAGATCAAACAAATGAAACATTTTAAGTTTAATAAAAGTGATCCCCATAGCACGATAAAAACGGATTTATCTCAGTATCTGTAAAAATTATCCACAATATATTAGTCACAATTTAAATCATAAAAACTTTAACCCATAAGCACCTTATTTCACGATAAGGTATCACAATTGTGGTTTAGAAATAAATGTAGAATGCATCATAGTTTTCAACCTCAAACACAATTTGATAACCTCCCTATTAACTTAATATCAATCTACTTATTTGTTTCGTACATTTATGTTAAACCTGTTTTTGTTAACTTTTTATCAAAGATCCCAGTACTGCTTATCTTTCTGGACAATAAGTATAGTTGCTTGCTCGACAACTTTTGAATGTATTACTAAATGCTCTTTTCTGAACGGTTAGATTTTGTGCTCTCTACAGGGTTGCAAACATGTACATTAACATATCGTAGTGTTAATATCACTTTTGAAATATTAGCTTAAAACGGGAAGAGGAGACTTCAAGACAATTAAATTGAGCAATATTTAAAAAGCGCCTGAAATTGGAAAATGGCATGAAACCCACCACGGTGGCCTTACTTATCTGACTTTTTAAACAGAAAATTATAGCAAGTAGGTTGGTCAATATACGACATGTCACAATCTCACAAGAGATCATAACACAAAAAAAAACCTGGACCCGCCCCTCTAAGACCCCCAAGGAGCGATGGTCCTATATCACTTTTGAAATATTAGCTTAAAATGGGAAGAGGAGACTATAAGATAGTTAAATCGAGCAATATTTAAAAAGGGAGTGCGGGTAGCAGCTGGGTAAGGCCCATGGCTACTAACTCAAAGGATCTCCCAAGTTCGAATCCAGTTGGGCAGAAAATTGTTTTCTGTTACACTGTAGCCGAGAGTCAATTCCTCCACGGTGAGTTCTGGAGCCCTCCTGGGGTCCACCCAGCTTCCTTAATTGGGTAAAAATCTGGTGGTCAAACATGATTCTGACCAAATCACCTCCTTGCACAACCGTTGGCCTAGTAACAGTACTTATTTACAAAGTACTGAACACCTGACCCTTCATAGGTTGTAGCGGTACAGATTTAATTTTAACTTAATATTTAAAAAGCACCTGAAATTGGAAAACGGCATGATGCGGAACAATCACTAACTCTCATCACTAAAAATATATACCTTTTTCCAAAATAAAATAAGTTGCGATAATAAATTAAAATAAATATGTTTTACCATTAGACAAAGAAAATTTTCAAAAACAAGTAATAGCAATGTATGCTCCGAGTATCGCCACATGGTAATGGGCAAAATTTACTAAACCAACAAACTTGAGACCGAAATTTCATTTTTTAATATAATTTTAAATGCAAATGTAGGCAATAATTCTAAACAATTATAATTCCTGCACTAATGGGTTAAAACATTCTTAACTTTATTCAAATTCCTATTTAGATGTACATTATTAATAAATAATTGTATTTTGATCTCAAAGTAGAATAATTATTTATTTTCATAACAATTATCCTCAAAAATTATATATTTCACCTACTATCAATGGAGATTACTTAATAAAATCATAGAATTTTTAAAATCTTTGGTGATCACAGAATATATTAATACCGGAAACATAATTTTATCTGCACTACATCCACATTGTACTCGAAACACTTTACAATATAACTGTAAAATAATGGAGTAGCCCTTTTTTGAAAGTATTTGAATGACAAAAATTGTAATTTTAAAAAATTACAATACGATTCAATTCAAAATGTTAAATTTGAATAGACCAAATAACATATATAATTTTAAATTCTCAAAAAAAAAAAAAATAAAATAAAATAAATATACAGCTTGAAACATACTTGGGGTCATTTGCGAGATTGACAAGCTCATTTTCTATCTTGAGAAGAAGCATTCGGTCCTTATGATTGCGATTAAGGGTGTCCACAATAAACTGATGTAAGTCCACCTGATTACCACCATCGTACTGTTGCTCCCTGCTATTACCTGTAATAACGAAACGATGCAGAAAGAAAACAGACAGCTGGGCTCGGGGGATTCCAATGCCATTAGGATTATCAACAGATACTTAAACTTAAAAATGAACACAACAAATAATAACGAGTAATTATTTATTACTTCGCTTATTTCGTTACCTTTAAACTGGGCCCTTCTCCTAAATATCATGTAATTAATTACCAATTGATTTTATTTAAAATCTTCTTGCAGTGAATAGAATGGCAATGAAAAATTCTTTTGTTAAAAAATATAACCCAGATGATTTTGGGTTTTTCACTTAACTTCACTTCATTATTTCTTTTTTTTTATTATTTTAATATAACTGGAACTTGACCGACGTAATAATTTTTTTAATTAATTATGTATCACATAAGGTTTAGATTTTATATTAAAAAATACAGGTGAAATACCTTAAATTTGACTGCCCAAAATAAATATTTCAATTCCATTCTTAATGTCATTAGCATAAACAAAATACCATGTGATTATCGTCATGGTAAAACATTGATGAGTCATTGATTAATTATAATAATGAAATAATATATCTATCTATAAGGCCTTCATTTTTTTTTATTATATTATTAGTTTATTTTTATATTTATCCTTTAAAAGTACGTTATATAAGAAATTTTAATTTCTGAATATAACAATAATACAACTATTTTATAAATTATTGATTTAATTTGTTAACTGAGAGTGGTTTATATTATTAGTAACATAAATTTCAATGATCCACTTTTACTCTCAACTTTTTATTTTAAAAAACTTCCAACGTTTCGGCCCTTAGACCATTTTCAAGGAGAAATTTCTTAATCATTGAATTGTCATAATTAATTAAATTGTATTTTTTGCAGGCTAATTGCCTATGTCTTATATAAACCACATAATTTCAATACAAAACTTTACTACAAAAATTGTTTTATATTGAAATTATGTGGTTTGTTTAAGACATGGACTATTAGCCTGAAAAAAAGACAATTTAATGAATTATGATAATTTGATAATTAAGGTTGTTTCCTTGAAAATGGCCTAGGCCCAAGAAATGTTGGGAGGTTTTTAAAATAAAAATTTGAGTATAAAAGAGGATCATTGTAGTTTGTGTTAATAATAATTAAACTAAACAATATTAAATATATTTTAAAACTTTTTAGATTTATAGAAAAAAAAAAATGCAGAATTTTTCTATTTATTGAAAACTAGGGAGTACTCCCAGTATTTTACTATTATAAAAAATAATCGTAATTAATTTACAATTCACACAAAATGCCTTCTTTATCAGTTAAACTCATTGTTTAAAAACCCATTTTTATTATTCCACCTTATATATAAAATGAAATATTACACAGTTGTTATGAATTATAGGAGGCACTGAAAAAAAAAACCTTCCTAACCTAGTCAGCTAGTGTTATTTCTTATTATTTTTCTTTATCTGTTGAATTAAAAGCTAATATTATTCTAAATTAATCAATTCAAAGTAGACTATATCATTATTTGTGTGTTACAGTCAGAATAAATGTAAATTATTGTTGTCATGTGTGTTTGGTCATAGCAACGGTAATCATATGTGAAATAAAATATTACATGGAGATTACTACTAAAAACTTTTTTTCATATAACAGAGAGATATGCCTGATCTTAACTTCAACAACATATATCTAGTCAAAATAATTTCCATAAAAATCAATACATATTTTATCAATACATATGGTTTAGTAAGTTTTTCTTACTATCAGTACGTCCCATACAATATTTTTATGAAATGTTGCTTTTTAAAAAGCTATATCTCGAAAACTGTTTAATGTAAATAACTCTACCAGGGCTCTTATTTTAGCAAATTAAATCTTCTTTAAATGACGTTCTCTAAGGTTTTCTTGTGTTGTTCCTACTTTTTGAGACAGAGCTCCGAATGAAAAATTAGTTGTTTTTTTTTATCACTTTGAAACAGCCACCATTGTTTATTCCCCCTGCCTAAACTTGGCAGACTCACAATTTTGAGTAGCAATCATACATAGTTTTCATTAAAGTAATCAAAAATTGGGGTGAGATAACTGCCTTTTTACTCCTCTTGGGGACATTAACTCCTGGCAAGAGAAGAATTGTATGAATGAATCATGTTACTTAAAATTTCTGAGAAAGCTATATTTAAGTAATTCATGTTACCTATTACACATTCTCCAAAAAGATAAGACTATAATGCTTATTTGTTCTGATTTATATCCACATTGGAGACATGGGTCAGTAAATCCATATCAGGTCAGGACACAAAAGACACAGACCTGTAACACTCGGGATTATACAGAATGCAAAATAATCGATTCTTAGAATTTAAAGTCCCGGTATGTACTAGCCTCAATAATTAGAAACTATGAGGACAGAACTAAATTGTTTAAAAACAACTTTAATAGACTCGGGTGGCAACAAAATAAATTTAAAAGTTAAGAGAAACCACATCTTTTTTTTTTTTGCTCTAACCTTACTCCTCTACCTCCTAAGCAGTTGAGGAAGTAAGATCAGTAACACGACTATATTCTCTGAGAGGTTTATTAAAACTGAAACATGTAATCCCGCGTAACAGAATAATGAGGAAGATGATAACTATATATTCCAGAAAACTTCTATAGTGTTGTAAATTTTAAAACAGATCCTAAAGACCTCAATATTTTTTTTGAAACAATAAGTATTTCAAGTAAATAATTATAAGTAGCATTTCTCATGTACCGGCTTGGTATTCATCAAATCAATGAAACCTTTTAGTAGTACTATTTTTAAATTCGAACGATTAACGGAAATTTATATATGATAATGTTTATTTTATTTTATTTATTTATCTTTGAAGTTTGTGATATTTTATGAAATTATTAACCTTTGTCGTAATTTTAGAATTACAATGTTTTAATGTTGGCAACTCCTCTCCTCCTGAAGAAGGTTCTAGTTCAGTTAACATGATAAAAGGTGTTTGGAGCTTGATACCAATTATTTTTATTCAATAATTGTTAAATAGACTCGGGTGAAATCCAAAATAAATTAAAAAATTAAGATAAACCACTAAACCTTTTTTTTGTTTTTGCTGTAACCTAACTCCTCTACCTTAAGCAGTTGAGTAAATAAATCAGTAATACAGGTATATTCACTGAGAGGCTTTGTTTATATTATTTGTAATATGTTTATATTGATAATTTTTAAATAAACGAAAAAGAAAGAGATAACAATCATGTACATCTCCATACAATAAAAATCTCAATATCTCACCCTGGAACGATGAAGGTTCCCGTTTTGTGCAGGAGGTTGAGCCTGTTGGTGAGGAGTTTCTTCCACAGACATCTGTCCTTGTAATTGACCTTTATTGTTGGTTTGTTCTGCGGAACTCTTATTATTAGTCTCATAGTTATTTAGTTCAATGTCCTCATCGATTCCTTCCTGAAATCAAAATAATAAATACTCAATTAAAGTGATAACAGTATTTTTCTAATAATGAGTATTATAAAGAATAGTAATGTTAAAAAATGGCGCCCAATTGAACAATATATAAAGCAAAATCAGTATAATTTAACATATTAAAAGGAGTCATTGAAAATAATAAAACACACAGAATTTTATTCCTTTTATTTACTTAGTTATCATTTTGTGATTTTTTTTTTTTAAGTTAATTTTTCATTAATATAATCTAGTAAAAATATTTTCATCTCTTAAAAATTTGAATCATTTATTCATAGGTGACATACTTTAATATAGGATGCACCTAATAATTAATTAGCAATCTTTTCATATTGTTAGATTATGATAGATTTTTATTAGAAATTTATAATGATGCCTTAAGTTATTGGGCCATCATTGTTATATGAGGAAAAGATAACTGAGGGTGAAACCAGAAGAACAGAAATAATTAAAACTTATATTATTAGTACAAAAATTTGGGACATAATTTCAGGCTTTTAATAGACTAAGAACAAAAAATAAGAAAACAACCATAATGAATAAAAGGAAATACGGCATTAAAAGAAAATAATAAGATAACAGACCATACAGAAACATAAGTAATTATTATCTCATACCAATTATCTTCCTATAACCTTACTTTCATATTTCTTACTTTCTTCATTCCCTATTCTCCATGTATTTCTTCTTATCCCTTGTTCTTTCCTTTTACAATATTGTTTTTTTACTTACAATCCTTTATTAATTTAACTAATTCTTTATACCCATCTATATAATTAAAAAGTTTTTAATGTTATTCATCAATATAACATTCTTATACACTGTATCATTTATTTATTACTCACATTTATATGTATATAAATAATATGTTATCAATCTACTACTGTCTTTTTCCATAGTTATTAATCAAATAATTTATATTTTCATTCCATTATTATGTATACTTCCAAATTTTTAGTCTATTATTTATTTATTTATTTTTATAATATTTTTTTCTCTCTGAATGGTGGTTGCTGTCCTTTTGTTTTTATAGCCCTGATGAAGACCTGAAAATCAGGTTGAAACGTTGGCACAAATAAATAATTTGTTTGTTTATTTGTGTTTTTTTCTGTTGACCACACCCCCCGACCATCTTCTTCTATTATATATCTACGGTCAACTACCTTTACATCATTAGAAACATAAGCAGTATTGGAAGAAAATGTATAGTGTAAGCATTATACCAGACTGTCAAGGGTGCGGACAGTAATCATACCCAAATAAGTAAAACTTATTTTTGGAGGCGTTT
Organism: Halyomorpha halys; assembly: GCF_000696795.3. Taxonomy (NCBI): domain Eukaryota; kingdom Metazoa; phylum Arthropoda; class Insecta; order Hemiptera; family Pentatomidae; genus Halyomorpha; species Halyomorpha halys. Next base: position 221,916 of record NW_027115842.1, read on the forward strand.
GTCGGGGGGTGTGGTCAGCAAAGAACAACATAAATAAACAAAACCATATTTATTTATTTTATGCCGACGTTTCGGGTCTTCATCAGGGCTATAGAACAAAAGAGATAACAACAACATTTAGAGTAACATACAATTGAAAAGGAATAGTATACATTTAGAGTAACATACAATTGAAAAG
>NW_027115842.1:222143-226993 GCF_000696795.3 Halyomorpha halys
ACAGGCGTGTAGAGAAACTACACATTGGTAGCAATCTAATGACATTTTACATTAGCTGGTCTCGTGGCCATCTTCTTTTCAGGCACCTCGGAGGAGGATTGTCAGGAATGGAAGAGGATGCAAGATTAGAAACTAGGGGGTTTGAGTGGTTAGAGAGTTTATAATGGAAGGAGTGATATCTGGTTCAGGCTATATCGGTTACATAGGGAACATTAAGGTCTTTATGTATGATTTTATTTGTGAGAAAGTAAGGAGTATTGAGGAATTTACGAAGGATTTTGGATTGTAAGGATTGAATACGAGAGGAATTTGAAGGTTTAGTGGAGTCCCAAAGCTCAACTCCATATGTCCAGATTGGCCTTATTACAGTCATGTAGATCAGTCTTTTGTAATGTGTCATTACTCATTCAAACTGTAAAATATACCAAATTTTTAACATACCACGAGAAAGGGGAGGTTGCCAGTCTTTATGCCTCCGTGATTCTTGTTTTGTCGGTTCTTGGGTCGGTTCAGGAGGGGGTGATGTTTCTTCTCTGACTGCGTGGCTTCTTACCAATAGTTTTACTTTATTCTGTGACTAAAATAGAAAGAACAAGATATTATTACTTATTATCATATCAATAAAATTCTAAACGTAATTAGTGCAGCAATGGGACGACACGACTCCACCAAACTTGCTGATTTTCAATGAGCTCAATGAGAAAATTGCTCCAGTATTAACTGGAATGAAGTATATTGAAAAACTAAGGTAATCATAACGTAAATAATATGCAACAAATTTTTTTTATAATCATTCTTGAATATAATTTTCAATAATCTCAAATTAATTATTATGCAAAAGTGTTCTCTTTTTAATAATCTTAAAGACAGATTAAATTAATTAAAATTATTACATAATGAAATAAATTTTATTTAAAATGTTTCAGTCACGCATGGCTCCTCAATACATTCCTATGACATAAAAATAAGGTGAGGTAAAGCAGTTCTTGAATTTAATTTTTTATAATTTTCATAAGACATTACATCAAATCAGGCAAGAATGAATGTGTTAGTGTGCTGTCTAATTTAAGGGTAATTAATAATTTAAGACAAGAGGAAAAAAAAAGATATCCCACATTTTCCTAAATGTTCAGGAGAATAAATTTAATCTAGAAAAATCTATTATTTACACATTACTCATATAATTCAATAGCGAATTGAAACAATTTAAGCTCATTTTTCTCCTGTTTTTACTATACGATGGTCTACCTCATCCAAAAGTCAATTAAAAAAAAACATCAAAATTCATTTTTGAAAAAATAAGATTAACCTCGTTTTCCCCGAATAGTTTTCACATGTGAGTTTCAAATGGATCATATAGTAAAGACATTTTTCAAAAAATTTTCACATTTCATTTCGAAAAAAATAAATAAATAAAAATGGGAAGGTATTCAAAAAACAACTTTAAGACTGTTCTTATTTAGTCTAGAGTTATCCCCTTAATATTGATCGATATTGTTAGTATGATAGTATTGATAGATAACTAATGATAGTATCTATCAATACTATCATTGTTGAAAACTCTCTTACAGTTACGGTTTTTTAAGTTCATGTTTCTTATGACACTTAATTAAACGCTGAAGTTTTATCGAAGACTGTTCTTTAATTTGGCAGAATGAGAGGTGCTTAAGGCTAGTACAAATATTGGGATTATTTGAGTCAACACATATTCCGACCAAATTCATTTTTTTATACTCATACCATGATTCTTAGTGTCGTTCTGCAAATTTATAGGATTAACTCTTGCAAGAGCGGCCATAGCTCTTCTATTAATTTATAACAAGAGGGGGTGGATATGGCAGAACAGAACATTTTGAGTCTATTGGACACATTGAATGTAGAAGACGGAATAGGATGAAACATTTTTTTAAGAATGTCCCACAACAAATATCTAAGTTATTTTAAACAATATTGATAATAAGATTCATATAAATAATAACAATTTTAGGGTCTCTATCTCCCGACCAATAAATCAGTATTGACATTAACTCCTGGCAAGAGAAGAATTGTATGAATGAATCATGTTACTTAAAATTTCTGAGAAAGCTATATTTAAGTAATTCATGTTACCTATTACACATTCTCCAAAAAGATAAGACTATAATGCTTATTTGTTCTGATTTATATCCACATTGGAGACATGGGTCAGTAAATCCATATCAGGTCAGGACACAAAAGACACAGACCTGTAACACTCGGGATTATACAGAATGCAAAATAATCGATTCTTAGAATTTAAAGTCCCGGTATGTACTAGCCTCAATAATTAGAAACTATGAGGACAGAACTAAATTGTTTAAAAACAACTTTAATAGACTCGGGTGGCAACAAAATAAATTTAAAAGTTAAGAGAAACCACATCTTTTTTTTTTTTGCTCTAACCTTACTCCTCTACCTCCTAAGCAGTTGAGGAAGTAAGATCAGTAACACGACTATATTCTCTGAGAGGTTTATTAAAACTGAAACATGTAATCCCGCGTAACAGAATAATGAGGAAGATGATAACTATATATTCCAGAAAACTTCTATAGTGTTGTAAATTTTAAAACAGATCCTAAAGACCTCAATATTTTTTTTGAAACAATAAGTATTTCAAGTAAATAATTATAAGTAGCATTTCTCATGTACCGGCTTGGTATTCATCAAATCAATGAAACCTTTTAGTAGTACTATTTTTAAATTCGAACGATTAACGGAAATTTATATATGATAATGTTTATTTTATTTTATTTATTTATCTTTGAAGTTTGTGATATTTTATGAAATTATTAACCTTTGTCGTAATTTTAGAATTACAATGTTTTAATGTTGGCAACTCCTCTCCTCCTGAAGAAGGTTCTAGTTCAGTTAACATGATAAAAGGTGTTTGGAGCTTGATACCAATTATTTTTATTCAATAATTGTTAAATAGACTCGGGTGAAATCCAAAATAAATTAAAAAATTAAGATAAACCACTAAACCTTTTTTTTGTTTTTGCTGTAACCTAACTCCTCTACCTTAAGCAGTTGAGTAAATAAATCAGTAATACAGGTATATTCACTGAGAGGCTTTGTTTATATTATTTGTAATATGTTTATATTGATAATTTTTAAATAAACGAAAAAGAAAGAGATAACAATCATGTACATCTCCATACAATAAAAATCTCAATATCTCACCCTGGAACGATGAAGGTTCCCGTTTTGTGCAGGAGGTTGAGCCTGTTGGTGAGGAGTTTCTTCCACAGACATCTGTCCTTGTAATTGACCTTTATTGTTGGTTTGTTCTGCGGAACTCTTATTATTAGTCTCATAGTTATTTAGTTCAATGTCCTCATCGATTCCTTCCTGAAATCAAAATAATAAATACTCAATTAAAGTGATAACAGTATTTTTCTAATAATGAGTATTATAAAGAATAGTAATGTTAAAAAATGGCGCCCAATTGAACAATATATAAAGCAAAATCAGTATAATTTAACATATTAAAAGGAGTCATTGAAAATAATAAAACACACAGAATTTTATTCCTTTTATTTACTTAGTTATCATTTTGTGATTTTTTTTTTTTAAGTTAATTTTTCATTAATATAATCTAGTAAAAATATTTTCATCTCTTAAAAATTTGAATCATTTATTCATAGGTGACATACTTTAATATAGGATGCACCTAATAATTAATTAGCAATCTTTTCATATTGTTAGATTATGATAGATTTTTATTAGAAATTTATAATGATGCCTTAAGTTATTGGGCCATCATTGTTATATGAGGAAAAGATAACTGAGGGTGAAACCAGAAGAACAGAAATAATTAAAACTTATATTATTAGTACAAAAATTTGGGACATAATTTCAGGCTTTTAATAGACTAAGAACAAAAAATAAGAAAACAACCATAATGAATAAAAGGAAATACGGCATTAAAAGAAAATAATAAGATAACAGACCATACAGAAACATAAGTAATTATTATCTCATACCAATTATCTTCCTATAACCTTACTTTCATATTTCTTACTTTCTTCATTCCCTATTCTCCATGTATTTCTTCTTATCCCTTGTTCTTTCCTTTTACAATATTGTTTTTTTACTTACAATCCTTTATTAATTTAACTAATTCTTTATACCCATCTATATAATTAAAAAGTTTTTAATGTTATTCATCAATATAACATTCTTATACACTGTATCATTTATTTATTACTCACATTTATATGTATATAAATAATATGTTATCAATCTACTACTGTCTTTTTCCATAGTTATTAATCAAATAATTTATATTTTCATTCCATTATTATGTATACTTCCAAATTTTTAGTCTATTATTTATTTATTTATTTTTATAATATTTTTTTCTCTCTGAATGGTGGTTGCTGTCCTTTTGTTTTTATAGCCCTGATGAAGACCTGAAAATCAGGTTGAAACGTTGGCACAAATAAATAATTTGTTTGTTTATTTGTGTTTTTTTCTGTTGACCACACCCCCCGACCATCTTCTTCTATTATATATCTACGGTCAACTACCTTTACATCATTAGAAACATAAGCAGTATTGGAAGAAAATGTATAGTGTAAGCATTATACCAGACTGTCAAGGGTGCGGACAGTAATCATACCCAAATAAGTAAAACTTATTTTTGGAGGCGTTTGTCGGGGGGTGTGGTCAGCAAAGAACAACATAAATAAACAAAACCATATTTATTTATTTTATGCCGACGTTTCGGGTCTTCATCAGGGCTATAGAACAAAAGAGATAACAACAACATTTAGAGTAACATACAATTGAAAAGGAATAGTATACATTTAGAGTAACATACAATTGAAAAG
>NW_027115842.1:227043-231909 GCF_000696795.3 Halyomorpha halys
ACATTTAGAGTAACATACAATTGAAAAGGAATAGTATACATTTAGAGTAACATACAATTGAAAAGCAATAGTATTGTTGTTGTTATCTCTTTTGTTCTATAGCCCTGATAAAGACCTGAAACTCAGGTCGAAACGTCGGCATAAAATAAATAAATATGGTTTTGTATATTTATGTTGTTCTTTGCTGACCGCACCCCCCGACAAACTTCTCCAATCATTAATCTACGCTCAACTATCTACACCTCATTATAAAACTTATTTTATTTGTGCCAACATTTATTTACGTTCACGAACCACCTCTCCCCTCAAATTGAATCTATACACCTCATAAGTATTATCAGAAGATAAAAGCCCTATAATAATATGTATATGTTTATTATATTTCTTTTCTTACCTCTTTCATATTACTATATTCTTATACCTAATCATATTATACATTTTCTACCAATACTACTTATGAACTTGTATTATCTGTTATCGCCTTATTTTCTAGAAGATCGTTGATTGACAGTGGAAGATGGTTCGGGTGCAGTCAAAACAACTTAAATTGTAAATTTACTATTTATTGTGAGCCCTGCAAAGTGGGGCAAAACGTTGGCTTACAATTAATAGTTTAATTACTATTTGAGTTTTTTTTTTAACCGCACCTGGACTATCTTTTATAAAATAAATATTATTTTTTGTGTTCTCCACTTACTGCACCCCCAACTATCTTCTCTTCATATAAAATTATATTAATGTTTATAATTTATATTGATAATAAATTATATTAATTACCTGCTTTGACAAGGTACGTTGTGTTCGGACAGATCTCTCCATGCCTTTTACTCCACTTTGTACGATTATGCTTGGAACTAAAGGAAAAAAAAAATTATATTAATTCATTTATAAATAAATGTATGGTTTTATTGAAATAATATAAGTACAGAGGCAAAGACTGAGAAAAATAAATGTGAAAATTAATACTAATATACTACAAAACTGTTATATTATTCATGAATTACTTTAAAGACCAAGCAACACAAGCAGTAAATTTAACGTTTTAAATTTCCAACATGGAGACTCTCAAACAGTATGCAGAATAATAATAACTATAGAAATAATAAGATATGTTTAATATTCCACATTTCATATAATAAAAATAGTTGTTTCAAGAAAATTTCCTACATACCATAATAAAGAATTATGTAGCAGATTTCATAGACCACTGACAATAAATGAAGATATAAAACCCTAATATAAACAGGTGGCTAACGTTTAGAATGTTCTTACTCTAATATATCCAAAATTTTAGAAAAGAACATTTAAACATTGTTGGCGATGATATATAAACACGATATTAAAAACAAATACAAAATAAGATCTAAACATCAATAATTACATAATAGGTGTTCCACGTAAGTTCATCTTACTGATAGTTCTTATGATCAATACAGCAGTTGATCCATTTAAATTAAAATTAAAAACTCTCATTGAAGGATTTTATTTAGTTATATTTATTTATTTGCTTATTACATATATTTTTCCAAAAAATATTTTTTTTGTGTACCAAAAGAAAAAAAAAACCCATAATAAACTACTAACCAGAATCTAATGAATATGAAGACAAATAAGTAAGGCACTGGTTGTTTAAGTAGTATTTGCTGAGTTCAAAATAACAAACAATGTCTATTTCGCACATGATAAGATAAACATAAATATCTCTAGAAAATGTTTATTTAAAGGAAATCACAAATAAAACAAACAAAAATAATTTACATTCAGAAAACTTGAAACTGAAAATTTATATTAAGAGAGGATAAAGAAAGGTCAATATCTGTATACAAAGACAAAGATAAACAATTCTGTCGATATTTTGAGATTCATCATTGTTCGTATATTGGAATGAAATTTATTTAATCCATTACTCGATCATAGTTTCAAGGTAGGAAGAAGGTATATTTATTAAGCCTTCTATTATTATTATTCGATTTTTTAAAATTAATTATTTTAAATATTACTCAGTCGATTATTGATAAATTAAAGACTTATATTTCTCTATCCAGAATAAAACCGTACCTTGGAACAACAACAACAGACTTATCTATATATCAAATATTTCAGAAATAAACTATACAACAAATAAAAATGTAATGCATTTTCTACCTTAATCTTTTAATTAGTTACAAATAATTAGAAAATTTTTAATATTATTTATTGAAAAATATCTTCATTATTTTAGTTTTTCTCAGCACCTCCCTTTTGCACAGGAAACCCCTTCGAAGCCAACTAAATATTCTTCCAGCTGCATTGATTATTCCACATCAATGTAGCCGCTTTTGTTGAGATGAGGACCTAGATATTTGAAATTCTGGACCTGCTCTAGTCTTTCTCCATTCGCTCTGACCACCCTCATTATTCCCCGGGGTTTCTTTTCTATTCTCATACATTTGGTCTTTTTCGGGTTAATTATCAGGTATATCGAGGCCATTTCCTCTTGCAGAACACTTATGTTGTATTGGAGGTCTCGGTCGTTGGAAGCCAGCAAAACCAGGTCATCCGCAAAAGCTAACACAGAAAATTTTATGGGTTGTTTAACTTTCTTTATTGCTTTATCCCGGACTACTATGAAGAGCAGTAGGCTCAAGCAACTTGATGTTCTTCCCTATTCTTTCTTACTCTTCTGAATCATGGACCCGCAACTCAAAACACAAGAGCCGGATCCAATCCATGGAGATGCAGTACCTTCGTAAGGTGGAAGGAAGGACACGACAAGATAAGAGTACGGAACAGTACCATTCGGACTAACCTTGGAGTCAAACCGGCTGAGAGCATCCTAGAGGGGCACAAGCTAAGATGGTTCGGACACCTCCTTTGGATGGACTAGGAAAGAACTGCCAGAAAGACATAGAAGACTCACGTGGAAGGAAGAAGGCCAAGAGGAAGACCATATATTTCCTAGGAGAAGAGTGTTAAGGAGGCGGAATATGGACTGTAGTAGAAGGGAGATGGTCCAAGAGTGAGATATGGAGAGATCCATCTATGGAGATGGACCAAGATCTGGTCTAGACTCTGCAAATTGTAACCCCACATTGCGCAAGAGGTAAAGGGGATAAAATGATTATGATGATGAAAAATATCTTCATTATTTAAAGATTAATTATAAATCATGTTTCGGGACCATCACTCCATCATCAGGTATACTAACATAGTTGTATTCTATTTAATTTGTTATGTTACAATAAAGTCTCTCTATTCTTCTTAGCACAAAAATTTAAATTCTAATAAAATACAACGATGTCTCCAATGTTTGCACTAAAATATTTAAAATAAGGAGCGGATATCTTTATCTCTATTATTTCCAGTCTATTGTAATATGTAAAATTAAATAGAAGGCAACAATGATAGTATATGTAATGATACAAAGATTATATAGCAAATTATTAAATTCATTTACATATTTATGGTGAACTAGGCCGTGACCTTTTACTGTAGCAGGGCTCCATTCTAAGAAATATCTGGGCAAATGTTAGGAGTCTTAACTATTATTTAATGTTTGACACAATTTAGAAGTTTGCGGGGCACACTATATTTTTCTGTCGGGTGCACTTACACAATATACCTAACAAATTGTCACTATCACTGCCAGTACTGTTTCCGATTACTGTTCTCTCCCTGCTGCGTCCTGCCACCGTTGGCATTGGTGTCAACGTCTGGAAGAGGGGGTTGGACAGATTGGAGGGAGTCAAAGAATTTGAAATGCTTCCGTTTAATGAAATCCGGTACTGTGGACAGGTTTCGACTAGTTGGAGGTCAACTCTTCGGAGTTGACTAAGGTTTGGAGGCTTCTTCTTCCATGACATCGTCTTAACTATCTTCCGAAGCACAATGTCCAAGAATCTCTGTAGGAGGCTATAATTTATTTATTTATCTCCTTTAATAAACATTTCTTTAATTGATCTAATGAAGTTAGTGTAGTAAAAATTCTGCAGATATGAAGTTGTCATTATTAGTCCAACCATTAACAAGAACCTCCTAAATTACTAGAGCTACCACCATGCAACCACCAAGGGCACAACAGGAGGCTCGAGCCTACTACCAAACACCAATGGCCTAAGCTGTGTAGTTAATGCTGAAAAGTGAAATATGCGGACATAAACCTCTATTTATATTTATACGGATTAGTATAGCACTGAGTTGTTACTGTTACCTTTTCAATTTTTGAAAAACTTACTATTTAGGAAAAATTGACGAAGTAATAGTTAGTTACAATATTAAAAATGTTAGTAACAACAATTTCCTTTAAAATTTATAGGTTTAATTGCTAGTAAACTATAAAAACCTGTTTTTATTTCTATTGAGCATTGCAATGAGTGCAATGAGTAATCCATGGAATGGAATTACGAAATCTTAGGAATTGTTTGAGTACAGTTATAGATTTGCGTGTGATTTGGGAAATGTGATTATTCCAAGAGAGGTGTTGGTCGAAGGTGACTCCAAGGTTTTTTATTGTAGGATAGAAGAGAATCGGTTGGTTGTTAAGGAAGGGTGGAGGACAGTAAGAGAGGGAATGAAAGAGGCGCTTGGAACCAACAAGAATAGCCTTGGTTTTTTCAGCATTCAGGTTCAAATCATTGTTAAACGTCTATGTGTTAATTCTATCAATATCTTCTTGTATCTTTTGGATGGCCTCAGCATCTCGGAGGGATGGAAGGATAGATAGAAAACCGGAATGATTAAGGAGAGATTTTTGCTCGAGAAAATTATTAAGTTGGGAGAGAGTGAAATTGGATAAAATGGATATTTTTATTAAAATGGATTTAGTGAATGACACAATTTCTTCCTTATTAAACTATAATAGTTTATTTCATATCATACAGCAACGTT
>NW_027115842.1:231959-234716 GCF_000696795.3 Halyomorpha halys
TATCTGTTATTATTTCTCTTTTAATCAATTGTATATAATCTTTTATTATTCTTATATTGAAATGAACAAAAAGGGGAAAGAAAAAAGGAATAAATTGAAATATTTGTATTTAGTGTGTAGACTGAAATTGATTGTAAAAGAAAAATGTGGGGGAAAAAAAAATGTTTTCTTTCTATTTTACTATATCATGTAAAAATATGCAGTTTATATATGTCCGATCACGGATTGATTATTATGCTGTGTAATGTAGCAACCCGATGTATTTGGGCAGCATGAATGAATAAAGCATTTCTCTCTCTCTTTTACACTTCATTATATATCTTTTTAATTTTTCATTCATGTTTACATCATTTAAGTGTTTTTTAAGTCCCAATGAAGTCCTGCATTGTTGGGCGAAACATTGGTTCAATATAAATAGTTTAATCACGATTTGAGTTTTTGCTTTGGCCGCACCCGGATCATCTTCCATTTTTTTATGAAGAAAAATAAATTCTTTATTGGTTTCTCTTTTGAGTAGATAAAAAATAAGCAATAGGTCCACTTGTTGGAATAATTTTCCATATCTAGAAACAGATTACCAATCGACTCAATGGTTCTCAAAACAAGCCTTCATTAATGTGATTATATAATAACAATTCTCTAATCTATAAAGCACACAAAATTTAAAATAAATATCATTCATAAAACAAAAATCCGAAGTGCACTTAGTATACTAAGGGAAACATCAAAATTGCCAAGGATGCCGAAGTGCAAGTGTGAGTTAATTACATCTAAGAGAACAAAAAGGGTTAACTTTAATAATTTCAAATCGCTACTCACTCTCCAGTTTAGCCATATTGGGTCGAGGGGATCATGTGGTTAGATCTGCTAAATGTCAGGCACCTGGAATCTAACCACACAGTATCCTTCTAGTTTATAAAGGTACACAAATTAAAACGTAAACAAACACAAAATTTTAAACATTCAAATATAAATTCTTTTCTTATACAATCCATAGTAATTTTCAGATAAAATCATTTAAAACTTATACTTAGGTACGATTCTGATGCTGTGAAGACTTTTTAAAAAAATACTACTAGCACATAAGAGATCAACAGTAAAAATACAAAATATTTAAAAATAAACGAGGAAGGAAATATTTAATACGTAAACATTTTACAAAATTTAAAATAACACTAAGAGTGAGGCAGAGTTAGGCAAAAATTAGCTATAGTTGAAATTAATAGCTAAAATTGTCATGGATACGGCATTAATTTACAAATGGTTCATTCATGGATAACGGTCGTATCCATGGCAACTTTAGCTATTAGTTTCAACGGAAATATTAACATGAGTGTTACACATACCTCCTACCACACCCACTCCCATGATATTCCAAACCCAGTTTTTACTTTGACTAGGGAAGATTATAGTATATCTTCTTTTTAATTATGCTTTCAACAAAGGAAGGGAGCGCAAACCATAGTGAATAAGCTACTGATCTCTTGTATCTGACAATCAGGTTTAAGTCCAGCTATCGGAGATAATTATTGTTAATTGGCTTTGTATATGTATATAGGAAAAAAAAATTTTTTAAGAAAAAAAGTGTATTGTATTTAGTTTATTGATAATTATTGTTTAAAAAAAAAGAGAAAATTAAAATTATTAAATAAATCAAAACTTGTATCCTTTTTTGTCTCAACACTTTTTATTTCAACAGTCTAACATTTTAGCCATCCTCAAGGACATCTTCAATTATAAGTTCTTCCTCACATTAAATTTAGAATTTCTTTTGCAGGCTATTCGGCCCAGGTCATTCATTAATTATAAGTTAAAAACCTATTTTTTTATTTAAAATCTATGGACCATATACATACATGTATGTATATACATATATGTAAATATATCCACACAAAATCACTATCATATACATATATGTATATGGTAGTGATTTTGTGTGGATAATTTTAAAATAAGAAGAATTAGATATTAATAATTTTAAATAAAAAAATGGGTTTTTAACTTATAATTAATGAATGACCTGGGCAGAATAGCCTGCAAAAGAAATTCTAAATTTAATGTGAGGAAGAATTTATAATTGAAGATGGCTAAAATGGCCGAAACGTTGGACTGTTGAAATAAAAAGTGTTGAGACAAAAAAGGATACAAGTTTTGATTTATTTAATAAATAATTACCTTGTCTCAAGAAATTGAAATAATATAATTAAAGAAAATGTTAATGTATTGTAGTGTATATATGTCCAATTATGGATTGATATGATGTCTGTTATAGCACTATACCTACTACTTCATAAATTTGTTAAATTTTCGATATTTAAATAACGATATTTTATTTATAATCTCAACACTTTTTTGATACTGGTTAATATTGTTTAAATAAATAAAATGTTATCTATTTTAGTCTCAAAACATTTTTATTCTATTTTTAAATCCGACGTTTCGGCCATCCTCATAGACAATCTATCACATAACAGCTTTTATTACACATACGATCTTCAACAATTCCAAACAAATAACAATATTATTTATAAATTATCATACCTTAATACAATTTTAGAACCAAAACATTAAAAAAACTACTTTATGCAGGCTATTTTAACTTGTCTATATAAATGACCTGGGCAGAATAGCCTGCATGAATTTGTTTTTTAAATGATTTGGTGCAACATTTACTAGACAAACGGTCTAAATTGCCAATCCATTACAAAAGACTGATCTACATGACTATTATAAGGCCTATCTGGACATACGGAGTTG
>NW_027115842.1:236471-236852 GCF_000696795.3 Halyomorpha halys
ATGACAAAGCAGGGCAGAATAGCATGCATGAATTAGTTTTTTAAATGATTTGGTTCTAAAATTGTATTAAGGTATGATAATTTATAAATAATATTATTATTTGTTTGGAATTGATGAAGATCATATGTGTAATAAAAGCTGTTTGTGATAGATTGTCCCTCGGGATGGCCGGATTGCCCGAAACGCTGGACTTAAGAAAAATAAATTATGTGGAGACTAAAATGGATAAAAATTAAATTATTTGTTTAAACAACATTAACCAGTCTCAAGAAGTTTAATATTATGTAGAGAAAATTAAAATTATTAAATAAATCAAAACTTGTATCCTTTTTTGTCTCAACACTTTTTATTTCAACAGTCTAACATTTTAGCCATCCTCAA
>NW_027115842.1:236967-242173 GCF_000696795.3 Halyomorpha halys
AAAAACATGAATAGTAGTAGCAATGTCACGTTTGTTTTTCACCTCACAAAATGGGCTCAAGTTAAAGTCATTTCTATATTTGTGATTTTGTAATAATAATAATAATAATAAAAAAATAAATAAAAAAACCTCTATAGACAAAATTAATAATTAACAAGGTTCCCCCCCCCATTTTCTGTTGTTATAAAAATTTGTATTTTAAGTGTTCTTATAAAAACAGTAATAATTCTGATAACCTATCAGCATCCATATGAACCCCAAATTTTTGCTTATATACCACCGGAAAAATAGTCAATGCTAATAAAGAGTTCTTCATGATCTTTAGTTTAACATGTTAAATGGAAAAAGTTATGTTAAATGTAGAAATATTTCCTTCTTTTACCATGTTAAAACTACATAAAACATAGCATAGTTGAGAGTCTTTTAAATGGAGAATGATGTCACACAACAGACCAGCTGAGCTACACACCATTTTGTCTGTGGTAGTTTTGATAGGTTTGTTGCTCGTAGTTCAAGTTGTCTTTGTTTTAGACTTTTTTAAACTCTAATAAAGTAATGGATATTAAATAATTAAATTCTGAAAAGTTACAAAGGTGCCTAGACAATCCGCTAGGAGCTCCTCAGCATTTAAAAAGTAACATGGATTTCAAGTTGAGCTCTTCACAATCCTATACTTATACCATTTAGCATGATAAAACGTTTTTATACCTAACACAAAATATTCATGAATACACCTTATGTAAGTACAGATCCGGTTGATAGTTGGTACTACTATCAAATATTTGCAACTGCCACATGAAGATTCCTAGGTTTGTACTAATCTTATGAGCTTGTATGTTTCCCGTCTACTATTTTTCTATTGCAGTGGTTCCCAATTCATTGAAGTTTATAATTTCACTAAACCGAAAATTTAACCTTGGGCAGCCCACCTCCGGAAGAAAGGTAAGTCCCTATAGGAAAATATTTAAAAATTAAATTACGAAAGTGCATTTTGAGCCACATTTATTGTTGATATCCCTGTTAAAACTTTTTTTTTTTTTTTTTTTTTATTTAAAGAGCCACCTTCCTAGTCTTTTCAGACATATGGGGGGGGGGGGAGTTACCTACATGGTACCACCCTGTTCTAATGCCATGGTGGGGGGTCAAGTTTTGATTTCATGGGCCCACCACATAAAAATAAACCTCCCCAGGCAGGATTCGAACGCCGCTACAGTTCCTGTTAAAACCTTCCAGTTAACAAAAAATTAAACATCTGGGATTATAATTAATAAAATAGTTCTCACAACAAATCATCACAAAAATGTGTTTCCGGACTCTACTGCAGCCTACCCAAAGCTCTCCCGTCCCACCCACACCCCGCGGATCACAAATTCGAAACCGTTGGCCTATGGTGACAGTTGTTTTTTGTTGTGTTCAATAATTAATTTTTATTATAAATACATAAATAATGGACCGTATTTTTCAAAGTATGAAAAACTAGTCGGGGTGCACAAAGAAATTAGTTACCGACTTTTCGCCCCACTTAGTAGAGTTAAAAAATATCGAAGAAGTGAGACTGAGATCTATACTCTTATTTGGTAAACTATCCCACGCCAGATCCTTTCTCAAAATAACAAGGAGGAAGAGGAGGTCGGGGGAGGGGGGAGGGCACGTACAAAAAAAATTAATAACTATTTATTTACCGACGTTTCGCCCCACTTTGCAGAGCCTAGTCGAGTGCGATATCGACGATCACTCGTAAGATATTTTTTAACTCAACAACCCTGACGAAGCTCTACAAAACGGGCCGAAACGTCGGTAGATAAATAGAGCTAATTTTTTGATCAGTTTTTATTATTCATTCAGGAAGTTGAACTCTTAGAGTGACCAATGACTGGCATACCTTGTCACTATTGTGATATTACTTGTATGAGAGGTTCTTTCACGTGGTTTTCAAATGGTCCTTCAGGATAAAACATAAATTATCAGAATGATTTATTCATTAGTGAACGTTAGTAGAAGATAGGAGATAAACAGTAAACAATTAGAGGGCTCGTTCTATTTTGAAGAGGATAATCTAAACTAAGAAGAGAGAGAGAGAAGAGGGAGCGAGGAGGTGGCCATGGCAACCACAATCTCTCTCCCCTGACCCGGAGTCAGTATTGATCCAGCTCCCTTGGTATAGTGACCTACTTCCTGCATCCAACCTCCCCCCCCTCGCCGGGTCACCGCCCGGGCGACTGCTACATCTGGTTCCTGGATCACGACCGTCCTGCACTTTATTTAATAAAATATTAGGAGTCCCAAAAATTATACACGCACATCACACGTCAAGAGTCTACATTACTTATGTTTCATCCGCGATAAGATTGGATTATAAAAAAAAAAAACACAAAAATTAAACGAATCAAAAACAATCGATAAGAGTATCCTTTTTTTATTTACTTATTAAGATTTACAACTGTATAAAAAAAAAAAAAAGAAGTAAATGTGACAAATGTTTCAAAGCACATGATAATCTTGGGAAGGCACCACCCAATGGTGGTAATTATTCGTTGCTTTAAATTGATCCCGATGATTATATTAAAAAACGGGTTGGTTTCCAAAGGTATTTGGATTGGATATGGGAGGAATTTGATGATTTTATGAAACCCCAAAGTTCAATTCCGTAAGTCCAAAGAGGTCTGATTATCATAGTATATAAGAGTTTTTGGTCTTCGGGCCGCCCGTAGCTCAGTGGTTAAGACATAGTCTAACCAATTTGATGTCTATTGGCGGTGCCGGTTCGAGTCCGGCCTGGGACGTTGACTTTTTTCATTGAGTGGCGGTCCCACAAAATGAAGAACTTTGACCCCCAACCATGGACATGAGTCTTGGCCGGAAAAAGAAAAAAAAAAAAAAAAAGTTTTTGGTAGAAAATGGCAAGTTTAGAGCGTTTGCCAAGTGGGTGTTGTAGTAATCAGAATCTATGAGCAGTTTCTTGTCGTTTCGATCAAGCATTATGACTTATCAAAGTTTACTGCTGCATAAAAAGAAATTTTTTTTATTTTATTTTCAAATCCTCTTTATTGATATATAGTTACGATTACAAATATATGATAATACAGTAGATATACAAATTACATACAGACTTTGACGTATGGCAGTATAAGTTGAGTACAGGGTCCGCTGAAGGCGGTTTCACATTGGTAACATCCTAGTGGGGGCTTGCATAGAATGGAGAGGGACCATTCCGGCTGGTGGTGGTGCCTATATTATATATATAATATATAGTATATTAGTTTAATGATTGAAATTCATCTGTATCATATGTGTTTTTGCATAAAAAGAAAAAAAAAATACACTTAAGTTAATGTTTCAAAGCACGTGATTATTATTGGGAAGAAAACACCCAATCGTTGCTTCAAATTAGAAGATCCCGTGGCTATTTTCTTTTTAGTCGGGCAAAGAAGAATTATGAATCAATTGTGATAAGCCACTTTTATTATCCTGTTGTCGGGAGGTTAGTTGCTATTAAATCGAAAATTCGACTGAATAACGACTTATTAAAATAGCTCGAAGTAGGCAAGTATAAAATTACGGAGAAACGGAGATGGTATCATTCCTTCCAATAATTTGAAAACCAGGAAAGCTGGGAAATTTGAAGCCAGATTTCCTGGTAGCCTAATCATCAGGTCAACCAAAAACATAATAATAATAAAGGCTTAACGAACCCGAAGGTTCGATGCCGATACCACCAAACGCTCTCTGCATACATCCTTCCAGTGATGCTCCTCCAAACCCAATTTCACTAAATCAGTTTAAACGCAATCCTCCCATCTACGTTTTGGCCTATTCCTCGGACGTTTACCCTTGGGTGCAGTGTTTATCAACATTTTAGGGATCCGCTCGTTACTAAGCCCTACAACCTTACACGCCGCAATGCTATAACTTGAATTATATTTACCGGGTGTAGGTCCCTTAATTCAGTGTTGTGTAATCTCCTAAATTCTCCCGTTAATTCATCCTTTTTCGGTCTGAATATTTTGTGTAATACTTTATTTTCGAAAACCTTAAGACGCGGTTCATTCCTTTGTGTAAGAGGCCACACCTCACATCCATAAAAACAGTGGGATGGATAATAGTTTTGTAAATTCTAATTTTTAAATTGTTTGATAGAAGGCGCGAGCTAAGCAGCATGGAAATTGAAAAATAACAAGCATTTCCCGCCTTCGACCTAGCTTTTATTTCCTCATCAATTTCGTTTTTCCTAGTTACCGTAGAACCTAAATACTTAAACCTATCTACCTGTTCAAACGTATTTCCTCCTATATCTATATCGCCAAAATTGCTCGCGTTTCTTTAGCTAACCATGCATTTTGTTTTATCCGTATTTATTTCAATACCTACTTCCTTGCTGGAGTTTATTAGCGTGGTTGTATTTAGTTCTATAGTTTCCTTGTCCTCACCCAATAATACCAAATCATCAGGATACCCAAGCACCGGTATTTTACCACCCAAAGTTAAACCCTTTTCGGTATTTATCACACTTTTAATGACGTATTCTAGTGCTAGAATATATATATAAATCCTGCCTAAACCCATGTTTAGCATATCAAAACTTTTAAAAAGTCCGGTTCGTACCGCTGGAACATAAGAATCTATTACGGTTGCCATGGTGAAATAAAAACACTGGCTAGATCTGTTCAGACAAGAGGTGTTACGGTTGTCATGGTGAAAACAAAACACGAGCGATATGTTTTAGACGAGTGGGTTTTGTTTTGAGTGAAGGTGACAGTTTGATTTTGGGAACTAGTAAGTTCAGACGAGTGATTTTTGGTTTTGTGAAGGTGATAGTTTCATTTTGGAACACGTTACGATTGTTCAATGTGAAGTGGTAATAGTTTAAAGGCCCTCTGTCTTTATGGTTTGAACCGGATATAACCATGTGAGAAATGTTGTCATATATGTTTCGTTTTTCAAAATTACTATGGTGTTTACTTCAATAGACGATAATTAAAAATAGAAGTGGAGGACTACCTGGGGTTTGAACTAAATTTTATCTTGTTTTTTTTTATTTTATATCCACTTTTATACTCTTTTGGATAATAATGTAAATATATTTATAATCCTTAAATTTCTTTCTTGAGACTGGCAAAATTTTACTAAAAAATTCAAAAAAAATACCCAAATTATAGTCTCAAAACATTTATTTCATTCACACGTCCAACGTTTCGGCCAATTCGGC
>NW_027115842.1:242517-244181 GCF_000696795.3 Halyomorpha halys
CTAAGTCAACCTATAAGTTTTAATTGATAAGAATTCTTTTTTTTCCTTTTTCATTCTCTGTAATTTCATTTTCTAAGTCAACCTATAAGTTTTAATTGATAAGAATTCTTTTTTTCCCTTTTTCATTCTCTGTATATATATTTTTTCCTTATTATTAAACTTTTGTACATATAATTCAGTTGTTCTTTCTCTGCTTTCAACTTGTTAATTTACTTACGTTTTTTTGTTGTTGTTCACGGAATATCACGATAATTCAACAGGTGGGTAACACCCCTAGGTTTTCTGTTATCTACATGTTAAGGTATTCGCCAGTGGTTATAATTCAACAATTGTTTATATAGTGGTATATTTTAGTTATATTGTGGCATAATGCTTCGGGGTTTTCGTTATTTCCAAGAAAAAATAACGTGGCACCTAAGGAGTAATTTATTCTTTATTGTTTGTTTTTTTTTTTGTTTTTTTCCTTTTGCGATTATATTTTTTTTTATTTGACTTTAACTCACCCCCTTCTCCGCTGAGCGTGGGCAACGATAAACGTATAACTAAGAAATAATCAAAATTAGCGATTATAAACCTCGAAATATAAGAATCTGATAATATATGAATCGAAATTTAAAATCGTCACTTTTTAATTAAAACATTATTAAAGAATTTAAAAAAAAAAATCTATTTACTAATTACTCCTTTTTATGCTCATACATAAAAAGATCACATAAGCAGGGAGGCATGTCTTCCATTCCCCATGAGTCGATTTCGGAACAATGAAGCTTCTGCAGAATTCATTTGATGACTAATAACAATAAAAAAAAAACTAATCTATGCAGGTATTTTCCATTATTATCTTCAACAGCGTTCGTAAGTAGCGCTGAGATCATTATAATTACACCATTCCAATCCTCAATCATCATTATTATATCGTAAATCAAATCGGCCTTAACGGGATTAACACTTCCATTATTTTACAGATTAAAGAAAGATTACAATCGATTATCTCACAATGCATTTTATAGATGGATAAATCTCCAACCAATATTATGAGACAATCTTTATATTGTTACATTCAAACAAAAATTACATATGAACAATATGGCTAATTAAATTAGTCAATTCTTAATACTATTTTTATAAGTTAATGAGGAACTATTAAAATACAATTCAAAAATCATGTATTAACCTTAAAGGTGCATTTACATTACAAGTATTTATTTACAAATAAATCGACTTATTTTAACAAGATTCTTACCGCATCCAATCGTTACAATCCATAATCCTACGTAAAATCCTTGATGCTCCTTGTTACGTCACAAATAAACTAAATATTTATTAAATAAATGAAATGGTATCCTTTTTTTAGTCCCAACACTCTTTATTTCATCAACAGTCCAACGTTTCGGCCAATTCGGCCATCCTCAAGGACAATCTTAAATATAAATTCTCACCTCACTTCAAAATTAAAAAATGTTTTGCAGACTATTCTGCCCAGGTCATTAATTATAAGTCAAAATCACCGTATTTTTTCAAAACTTCATTTTTAAAATTACTAAAACTTCTAATTTTTGATTAATCTACACTATCACTATCATATAAACAAACTATTTATTTATATCATTTGAAGATTGTCCTAGAGAATAGCTGAATTGGCCGAAACGTTGGACTAGTGATAT
>NW_027115842.1:245016-248618 GCF_000696795.3 Halyomorpha halys
CTCCAATATATGTTTTTACATAATAAATATTAACACCAAGGTACATGGTAAAAGCAGAATGGATTATCTCTTCCGAAAGGTTTTTTTTTATTGTTAAAAAACTATTTTTAAAAAATAAATACTCTCTTAATGAATTAGAAAATCGAAATTGAAAAACGTTGAAAATTAGACCATTTACAACGTATTATAAGTTTATTTTGAGATACGAGTTCTCCCGCAATGCGAATAGTAAAGTGCTACAAAGTGCCGGACGTTATACCGGCGCTGGTACTGAAAGGGTTATTTTTCATATTATAATGGGATGTATAAAAAAAAAAAAAATGAAAAAAAGACTGTTTTATCAAATTCAAAATATCGAAGGACTGTAAATATTTTAATCCTATTTAATATTTGCCGATACTTAAATCCCTTTTAGAGCATTATCTAAGCTTGTTTAATCCATTAAAAAAAAAAAAAAAACTCAGCTTAGTTATTTTTTCGAAAGAAGAACATGATACGAGTCCTACGAAATTCTCGTAATTTTAAAGCATACTGAAAAAAAAATAAAAAATCACAGCCGCTGAAGCAACTCGTGAAATTATTAAATATGAAGGGGAAGGTGTCCTTGACCAAAGCACTGCGCGGCGTTGACGAGGTTCTGCAGGAAGCCGTTGCGTCAGATCCGTCCACAAGTACTCGCGAACTTGCCAGGGAGTGTGGTGTGCCGAAAGATACTGTTAGTCGCCATCCACTCTCCATGTGGAAGGTAATAAAGAGCAGTAGGCAGGTTCCTCACGAACTTACTCCTCAGCAATCAGCAACCACTTCCCGTCGAACCAAAAAAAAGTTTAAAGAACTTCATGGGTTCGAAATCCTGCCTCATCCACTATATAGTACAGACTTCGCACCATCAGATTACTACTTGTTTCGATCCATGGCCCATTTTCTTCAAGGGAAAAATTTTTATAATTTTGTGTAAGATGAAATTGCGGCCCAAGAGTTCTTTGAAAATTACGGTAGATAACAATGGACTAATATGTGTTTATAAAAATATTTGTTACCATAATACTGGAGTGCATATTTCAGTTATGGCCTATTCCTGTAAAGCAATCAATGATCATGTTCTCGTTATATCGTAATATTAGTAACCACAATTTCTTTATAAGTGCACGGACTTATTTAAAATAAGTAACCAAGACCCTGCTAAGCTATATATTAGAGCAAGGACAGGTACTGTACCTGGTTCGAGGGGCAGGAAATGCAGCTCATTAGAATCCCGATTTGTCCCTTCATCCTTGGATGGGCTTTTTGATTTTCCGCATCTGTTCCGAGACGGTCCACCTGAAAGCACGACAATGTGTTAACTGAGCAGTTCAAAAGTCTCACTTATTTCGGGTAGGATACTTTCTTTAAAACTTCTTGCGCCTCAAAAAGCCTAAAATTCAAATTTAATGCAATTCATACTAGTACAAGAGTCCAACAGGAGAAAAAAGTCAGTTATTTTCCCCCCCAATTTTTTATTACTTGAAAACTATGTATAATTACTAGTCAAAATTGATGAGTCTGCCAAGTATAAGTAGGGGGAATTAAAAATTCCGGCTGTTTCAAAACGAGAAAAAATAAATTATTGTTAATTCATGTAAATATATGTATTGTATATATGCCCGATCATGAATTGATTGGTATGGATGGTATGATATTCCTACTTTCTCATTGATAGATTTTTCTAAGTAAAGCACAATGGTTCCTATTCACCCCTCTATTCTCAGTCCGCTGTGTTCCTCAAGGTAGTATCCTCGGTCCCATCCTTTACACCGCCTATACAGCGGACATGACACATTTGTCAATTAGTTTATTCTCTTCCTCACAAGTTAGGAGATCAACAAGGCACTCAGTGGCCAAACCTTCACCCAACTTCCACTTTTCACTTACTTTAGGCATGTTGTAATAAATTACTATAATTAAAATTTAGAAGCAAACAATAACATGAAGTTGTGGAAAGGAAGGTTATAAAACAAGTTTCTCAAAAATTCGCTTGGAGCTCTTATTCATTTACCATTTAACATGACTTAACAATAGGGCTGCTCACAATCCTATGCTTTTAAATTTAACACTTTGATCGAGTCTGGCACCCGGGACTGCTTTACAAACTCCGTAAATTTCTACTTCCTACATACGTTCTCATCATTCGTTCCTTTTTCATTGATAAATTTTTCCAAGTAAACCACAATGGTTCCTATTCATCCCTCTATTCTCAGTCTGCTGGTGTTGCTCAAGGTAGTATTCTCGGTCCCATCCTTTACACCGCTTATACAGCAGACATGACACATGTGTGCTCGCTCTTAACATGGTCAAACATTTAACATCATGAATACCCCTATTGTCTCCGGAGACCCAGACCCTTTCGAAATGCTGGTACTCTTTGCTAATCCTGAGAAAGGTCTTGGCACTGCCTGGGTATGATTTTTGTTTCATACCTGCAAGACTCATTAGCCCAGGTTTTGGTGTTGCTTGGGTACGTGGCCAACTTCGGGTGACTTCTAAGCAGTAATGTACAGCAGAGATGGGCAAAGATGGCAATTCTAAGAAGGGGTAGAGCCCACCTCAGAATACAATGCTCAGTTCTAGAAAGCCCTGTGCACAAAAGACCTGTTTATCAGAGTCGGGTAAAAATTAGCTATTGTTGTAACTATAGCTCATGAATGAACCATTGATAAATAAATATCGTGTCCATGGCAACCTTAGCTATTAGTTTCAACTATAGATAATTTTTACCCGACTCCGATAAACAGGTCTTTTGTGCACAGGGCTTTCTAGAACTGAGCATTGCATTCTGAGGTGGGCCCTTCTTAGAATTACTATAGAATTCTCCATGTTCCCAAGAGAAAGAATTATCAGTCTCCTCCTATTTTAATATTCAATACTGGCTCTCTTATTTCTTTCCCAGAAGTTGAGTTTCTTTACATGAAGTTCCAACTTGTAGGTTCGTTATTTTCATGTCGTTGTTTAAGTCCAAGAGCCAAGGGCGTACTCAGGATCAAAAATAGGTGGAGAGAAAGCCGTAGTCAATCATAGTACAAGACCCCAAGAAGAGAAAAAACTCAATTATTTCCCCCCAATTTTTTATTATTTTAATTATAACTACGTATAATTACTAGTCTGATGAGTCTGCCAAGTATAGGTAGGGGGAATAAAATATGCCGGCTATTTCAAAACGAGAAAAAAGAAATTGTTGTTAATTCATGTAAATAAATATGTATTGTATATATATATATGTCTGATCATGGATTGATTGGTATGGTGTGTATCGTAACAACCTAATGTATTTGGGCAGCATAGATGAATAAAGTATTTCTCAAATAAATAAATATTAATGTTTTCTATCTTTTTCCGCAATAAAACAGCCACTGAAATGTCTGTCTCTTTCTTTTAAGCTAAAGAAAAGATTCCTTTTATTTATATTATTTCAATTTCTTGAGACAAGGTAATTATTTATTAAATAAATCAAAACTTGTATCTTTTTTTGTCTCAACACTTTTTATTTTTCAACAGTCCAACGTTTCGGCCATTTTAGCCATCCTCAAGGACATCTTCAATTATAATTTCTTCCTCACATTAAATTT
>NW_027115842.1:248758-254261 GCF_000696795.3 Halyomorpha halys
TTAAGCTTAGATAATGAATGACCTGGGCAGAATAGTATGCAAAAGTAACTCAAAATTTAATGTGAAGAAGAAATTATAATTGAAGATGTCCTTGAGGATGGCTAAAATGGCCGAAACGTTGGACTGGTGAAAAATAAAAAGTGTTGAGACAAAAAAGGATACAAGTTTTGATTTATTTAATAAAAGATTCCTTTTGTTCGTCTTCCACTATATCATGATAATATAATATAATGTTATTATATAAATTATAAGATGTATTCATCATACGTACGAAATGGGTACGTGTAATTCAATGAAACCGTACAATAATATAAGACCGGACTGGTACCTAGTATGATATAGGTCACCGGTGTAAAAGCGGTATTACGGGTACGGTATATCTCCTGCCCCGTGTCTATTATATCAATATTTAATGTATGATTAAGTATTGATGGTACAGTATAACTGATGCTATGCCAGTAAGCTATATCAATAGAAAATTTATAATAGATTCTTACAAAAAGTCATAAAATTGTATTAACACATTTT
Organism: Halyomorpha halys; assembly: GCF_000696795.3. Lineage (NCBI taxonomy): Eukaryota > Metazoa > Arthropoda > Insecta > Hemiptera > Pentatomidae > Halyomorpha > Halyomorpha halys. Next base: position 249,287 of record NW_027115842.1, read on the forward strand.
ATAATTACTTTGTAAATAGTATCTAGTTAGTATTATAGTTTAATTTAGTTTTTTTTTCGTACCCCCCTGACGAAATAAGTAATTCAATACATACATTATATATATGTTTACCTCGCATAGGCAGTACATATACTAAAATTAGTTCAATTTAGTTACATTTATTCTTATTCATATTATTTTAATTGGAATTTAGTTATTTGAGAAGAAACATGAGTATTTATATTTGTGTTGTTATAATTAGGCAATAGGTACAGTTGCTTAGAGTTGATAACCGTTGCTAAGGAGTCGCATAGCAACAGGCCGACCATCTTCGTTTTTAAATCAGTTCCAACTAATTAGTGGCCATGATAGTTTGTAACCAGTCTTGTTTGCAATCATTTAGTGTAATTTATAGAACATTTTTGAGTGTTTTAGTCGCCATTATAATCCGAAACCAGGCCTCTTCTGTGTTTCTGACGTTTCGATTTGAATATAAATTGTTGCTAAAATATATATATTTTTTAAAAATATTTATTTATTGCTATTTACAACTGTACATTATAATACATTTAGTAAATATGATCTAAGTTAAATTGGAGTGTTACAGGCGTGTAGAGAAACTACCCATTGGTAGCACTAATGACATTTTACATTAGCTGGTCTCGTGGTCATCTTCTTTTCAGGCGCCTCGGAGGATTGTCAGGAATGGAAGAGGATGCAAGATTAGAAACTAGGGGGTTTGAGTGGTTAGAGAGTTTATAATGGAAGGAGTGATATCTGGTTCAGTTACATAGGAAACATTATGCTCTTTATGTATTGTTTTATTTGTGACAAAGTAAGGAGCATTGAGGATTTTACGAAGGATTTTGGATTGTAAGTATTGAATACGAGAGGAATTCGAAGGTTTAGTGGAGCCCCAAAGCTCAACTCCAGATGTCCAGATTGGCCTTATTACAGTCATGTAGATCAGTCTTTTGTAATGTATTGGAAATTTAGACCGTTTGTCTAGTAAGTGCTGTAATAGTCGGAATCTGCGTGCAGTTTCCTGTCTTTTCAGTCTTGTGTGAGGATTCCAGGTTAATCGCTTGTCCAAATGTAGTCCAAGGTAGCGGATCTGTTCGGCAGGGGTAAGAGTAACATCATTAAATTAAACTGTAGGGCAGTCAGTAGGTTTACGACGAAGGGTAAAGGTGATTTGATGGAATTTTTGCTAAAATATAAATTGTAGAGTCGGCTCGCATAATACATTAAAATAACTAGACTCTGATTGCCCTTAATAAGTGCCAGTGTGGCCATTTTGGACTTTTCGACTATCGATGAGCCACTACACCAACCTTAAACCACCTTTCGCCGACTATTACCTATTTTATATATCAATTGTTTTTTATAAATTAGTTTCTTTTGTTTTCATAATTTATTTAGCTAATCTTATTATTTTTTAATTTTTTTTCTTGTTTTACTTGTATTCATTGTTTTATTATTCATCTTTTGTTTATTTTATGTTATAAGTTTTTCAAATCCTATCAAATCACCTTTACCCTTCGTCGTAAACCTACTGACTGCCCTACAGTATGCTTTAATAATGTTGCCCTTACCCCTGTCGAACAGATCCGCCCACCTTGGAGTACATCTGGACAAGCGATTAATTAACCTGGACTCCTCACACAATACTGAACAGACAGGAAACTGATCGTCGATTTCGACTATTACAACATTTACTAGACAAACGGTCCAAACTTCCAATTCATTACAAAAGACTGATTTACATGACAATTATAAGGCCTATTTGGACATACGGAGTTGAGCTTTAGGGTTCTACGAAACCTTCGAATTCCTCTCGTTTCTAATCCTTACAAATCCAAAATCCTTCGTAAAATCCTAAATTAAGACCTTAATGTTCCATTTGTAACCTATCTAGCCCGAACCAGATGTCAATCCTTACATTACAAACTCCCTAACCACTTAAACCCATTAGTTTCTAATCTTGCTTTCTCTTTTATTCCGGTCAATCCTCCGAGGCGTCTGAAAAGAAGATGGCCTCGAGACCTTATGTTGTAAAAATGTTTTTAGAGTGCTACCATTGGGTAGTTTCTCTACATGCTTGTACCATACCGTTATGATTTCATCAAATTTAGTTGATGTATTTATGTACAGTTGTAAATATCAATAAATAAATTTAAAAAAAAAAAAGTTTTTCAAATGTTTAGGTTAACCAAATTAATGTTTAAATCCGGACCAGCTAGTTATTTTGTTCTTTTAAAGCCTTCTAACAAAAAAACATGGTCAATTTGAGGTGGCTTTAACAAATTGGGTAGATTAAAAATTTTTTTTAAAAATTCTAAGTTGAGGTAAAGGTTGATGATCGAAACCCGTCAGTAACGTAATAAAAGTTGATTAGTGGAAGAAACACATCTGTTAACAATTTGATGGTCCCGAAAAGAAAACAAGGAAGAGCAATAAGGAAGCGCAGACACAGGGAAAGGAATCGGATGTGGTCAGGTACGAGCCGGGTCAGAATCAACAGGTACCAGCTGATCATGAACAAGCACAGGGGCCTTCTAAATAATTTAGCCCCATTCGACCCTCGGTCCGATTCATTAACATTCCCAGATCGACATGGCATGCCATTCAGCAAATGGAATATTGCCACCTTCGAGTCCAACAATCTTAAAGATTTGATTTTAATCCCTTTTATTCTTCTTACACATCGTTTTGACGTCATGTTTCGTACATTTGACCACTATTTATTTCATTTCTTTGTTACAAAACGTTAAATCATTGATTGAAAAGTTCGATTCCCACTTGGATCAGTCAGAATTTATTACGCGAAGACCCTAAGAAATGTATCTTGATATTTCCACTCCAGGCTCCTTAGATCATCCATGGAAGACTTGAACAATAACCATTATACGTTTTTTGACGATACAAATGGAAATTCAGTTTATTTATAATCATTAAATTGGAATATGGTCCGGGTGCGGCCAAATTAAACTCAAATAGTAAAATTATGTACTACTTTAATTTGAGCTAACGTTTCCCCCCACGTTGCAGGTCTTCGTCAGGGCTGTTTTGACGGAAGTTTTTTTTTTATTTTTTCTTCTAATCTCCTATTTATTTATTTTGAATCAATTAAAATTATATACATTTTACTTAATCTAGGGAAAAAAATTATATATACACATATTTACATTTTATCTTGTTTTGCCTGATGGCATTATAAGATGAAGAAAAACATTGTCCGCTGAAGGCGGTTTGTACATGACTGGCATGATAGCCGGGGAGCTAACAGAGAATGGGAAGGGACCGGCTGGTGGTGTTGAGGTGTGGGCGACTTCAGGCTGCAGAGCCAGAAGTCCTTCCCTCGGCGAGGATGTCGACCAAGGGGACCGTTCTTTGCCGCCTCACAGGTCTTGGTGGAGGGGCGATCTCTCGAAATAGGGGATTGGCACAGGCTTTCAGAGAAGAATTTGATGTGCCTACGGCCTATGAATTCCGGCACAGAAGGGAGTTGGAGCTCCTCACTGATGACTCTATTCCTGGCCTGTTGGAGGGTGGTTCCTCTGACTATTCGCCGAAGGAGTGAATTCTGGAAGCTCTGCAGTTTGGTTAACGTGGTCTTGTAGAGGTCTCGGATGAGTGGTACACTATAGAGCAGTGTCGGACGTATGATGGCCTTGTAGATCTTCATAGACGTCAGAGTCAGTGCTCATCTTTTAAACCACCGTATTATTACGTCACCACTACGTCACCGGAACTTCAACTCTCCACGTGTCATTACTCCTACTTCGTCATCTTTTCAGTCTTCGTCATCTCTTCAAACTTCGTTATCCTTAGCTTGTTTTTCTGATTATTCATTTCCACTGCCATTATCTCTCCAAATCTACTACTTTACATTGCCCTACTGATATTAACCTCTGTGACTTTGACTTCCGTCAAAACAGACCTGATGAAGCCCCGCAACGTGGAGCGAAACGTTGACTCAAATAAAAATAGTACATAATTTTACTATTTGAGTTTAATTTGACCGCAATCAGACCAATTTGGACATATGGAATTGAGCTCTGGGGCTCTACCAAACCATCAAATTCTTCCCGCATCCAATCGTTACAATCCAAAATCCTACGTAAAATCCTTTATGCTCCTTATTACGTTACAAATAAACTCATTCACAAAGATCTTAACATCCCATTCGCTTCAGATTTGGTCCAAAACAGATATGCGCCTTTTCATTCCAAACTCTTTACCCATCCTAACCCATTAGTTCTTAATCTTTCATCCTTTATTGTATTATTTTATACAGCTGTAAATTACATTAAATAAATAATTAAAAAAAAAAGAAAAAAAAGAAATAGAGAAATATAGAGCCTGAAAGAGAGAAATTAAGTATAAGAATTAAATAGCATATAATTAGTTACATTTAAACATAATAGCGGTACGCATTTAATTTGTTAATCATAATGGCATCAGAAAAATAGCAGCCAAGAAAATATTTTCATTATAAAAATCAAACGGTAATTCCGTTTCTCATCATTTGCCACTAGATTACATATTATAGACTACTTCTAATAATTGATTAGGAAAATCACTTTGATTTTTGTAGTTAAAAGTAATGATTTTGCACAGAAACATTGCTAATAAATGATACCTAATGGTGAGGTCCAAAATATACTAAAACTAAGTAATTTTCGTAAACGAGAAAAATGTTTCTTCTCTCGGCTCTTGGCATGGGCATACCTAGAGGGGGGCAGCTGTCTCCCTCCCCCTAGGAGAGAATAAGAAATTATTTATTTAATAAAATCAATTTTTTATCAACCAAATACTTATTCTAATAACTAATAAATCACTAATATAATTAGGTGTAGATAGTTTACCGTAGATTAATAATTGGAGAAGTTTGTCAGGGGGTGCGGTCAGCAAAGAACAACATAAATAAACAAAACCATATTTATTTATTTTATGCCGACGTTTCGACCTGAGTTTCAGGTCTTCATCAGGG
>NW_027115842.1:254666-265255 GCF_000696795.3 Halyomorpha halys
GCCCTGATGAAGACCTGAAACTCAGGTCGAAACGTCGGCATAAAATAAATAAATATGGTTTTGTTTATTTATGTTGTTCTTTGCTGACTGCACCCCAGTCAGTTATTTCACCCTAATTTTTGGTTACGTTAATGAAAGCTATGCATAATTAATAGTCAAAACTGATAAGAAAAATAAGTATATTTTTCATTCGAAGCTCTATATCTTTGAAATTACCAACAACATAATAAAACCTAAGAGAACATCATTTAAAGAAGAGTAAATTTGCTAAAATATGAGCCCTAATAGAGCCATTTACGTTCAATAGTTCTCGAGATATAGCTTTTTAAAAAGCAATATTTCATTAAAATGTTGTACGGAATGTACTGAAAGATCAGTAGTTAGTGAATTTATTTATAGAAATCTATATCTCAAAAACCATTCGACATACAGATGTCTATTGGCACTCAAATTAAAGCTAGTTTAATGGACTATAAAGTAGTTTAAGTAATAATTTTCATGATATTTGCATAAATAAATTGATTTATAGTTCGGAAACATTTCCATGTGCAAAATTTATATTCATACCCGAATATCATAAAAACTACTACCCCTACGAAGATATAGTAAGTTAAAAATTTTATCTAAACAACTAGGAATTAATATTTTGTGCATTTATTTTATCAAATGTCATAAAAACTACTACTCCTACGAAGATAAAAGTTATAAACTCTTTTATAGTAAATTTAACTAGGTTTAATTTGAGTGCTGACTTCTGTACGTCCTATGGTTACTGAAATAAAGTTTTTCATAAATCAAACTTATTTTTCCAAACAACTATAAATCAATTTATTTTAGAAAATATCATGAAAACTACTATTCCTACGAAGATAAAGGTCATAAACTACTTTATAGTACATTAAACTAGCTTTAAATTGAGTTCTAATAGACATCCATACGTCAGATATAGATTTCCTGAGACATAGATTTCTCAAAATAAATTTACGAACTACTAATCTTTCAGTACATTTTAATAAACTGTCGCTTTTTAAAAAGCTATATCTCGAGAACTACTGAACGCAAATAGCTCTATTAGAGCTAATATTTTAGGAAATTTACTCTACTTTAAAAGATGTTCTCTTAGGTTTTCTAGTGTTGTGGATAGTTTTAGTTTAACGTTTTGAAACAGCCGCCATTTTGTATTCCACTAACTATATTTGGCATACTCATCAATTTTGACTAGTAATCATACATAGATTTCATTAAAGTAATCAAAAATTGAGGTGAGATAACTCCTCTTGGGCTCTTGTACTAAAACTCTCTCCTAGAAACACCACGTCTCCGATATTTCCCGTCGGAACTTTTACACCCTGAAGCGTTTACATTATCTTCGTCAGCTACTTCCTTTTGAAACCCGTAGGCTCCTAGTTACTTCCTTAATATTCCCCCACTTTGACTATTGTTGGGTGGTGTACGGTGGTATCTAGGGATCTCGAAACAAAATTAAAACGGTTTTTTTTTCTCCCAAACTCGCAAACATACAACAAATTTACTCCCATTAAAACATAAAAATTAGCTCAAAAGTATCATAAAAAATGAGATGTAGATAGTTGACCGTAGATTAATGCCTGAAGAAGTTTATCGGGGGGTGCGGTCAGCAAAGAACAACATAAATAAACAAAACAATATTTATTTATTTTATGCCGAGGTTTCGACCTGAGTTTCAGGTCTTCATCAGGGATAGTGGCGTGTAAAGGGGACGGGAAGCAACTAACTAAGCTAAGCAGTTAGCTGCTTCCCGTCCCCTTTACACGCCACTATCCCTGATGAAGACCTGAAACTCAGGTCGAAACGTCGGCATAAAATAAATAAATATTGTTTTGTTTATTTATGTTGTTCTTTGCTGACCGCACCCCCCGATAAACTTCTTCAAGTATCATAAAAAATAATCTAGTAAATTGCATAATAATTGCACATGAAAATTTTTCCGAACTATAAATCAATTTATTTATGCAAATATCATGAAAATTATTACTCCTACTTAAATTATTACTTAAACTACTTTATAGTCGATTAAATTAGCTTTAATTTGAGAGATAATAGACATTTGTACGTAGAATGGTTTTTGAGATATTTCAAAATAAATTCACTGACTACTAATCTTTCAGTACATTTTTATGAAAGGTTGCTTTTTAAAAAGCTATATCTCGAGAGATATTGAAGGGAAATAGCTCTACTAAGTCTAATATTTTAGCAAATTTACTCTACTTTAAATGATGTCCTCTTGGTAGTTTTAAAGATATAGAGCTCCGAATGAAAAAAAAAAATTTTTTTAAGTTTTGATACAGCCGCCATTTTTTATTCCCACTACCTATACTTGGCAGACTCAGCAATTTTGACTTGTAATTATACATAGTTTTCATTAAAGTAATAAAAAATTAGGGGGAAATAATTGAGTTTTTCCTCCTGTTGGGCTCTTGTACTATGATTGACTATGGCTTTCTCTCCACCTATTTTTGATCCTGAGTACGCTCTTGGCTCTTGGACTTAAACAAAGACATGAAAATAACGAACCTACAAGTTGGAACTTCATGTAAAGAAACTCAACTTCTGGGAAAGAAATAAGAGAGCCAGTATTGAATATCAAAATAGGAGGAGACTGACAATTCGTTCTCTTGGGAACATGGTGAATTCTATGGCAATTCTAAGAAGGAGTAGAGTCCACCTCAGAATACAATGCTCAGTTCTAGAAAGCCCTGTTTATCGAAGTCGGGTAAAAATTAGCTATAGTTGAAACTAATAGCTAAGGTTGCCATGGACACGATATTTATTTATCAATGGTTCATTCATGAGCTATAGTTACAACTATAGATAATTTTTACCCGACTCCGATAAACAGGTCTTTTGTGCACAGGGCTTTCTAGAACTTAGCATTGTATTCTGAGGTGGGCTCTACCCCTTCTTAGAATTGCCATCTTTGCCCATCTCTGCTGTACATTACTACTTAGAAGTCACCCGAAGTTGGCAAAGTACCCAAGCAACACCAAAACCTGGGCTAATGGGTCTTGCAGGTATGAAACAAACATCATACCCAGGCAGTGCCAAGACCTTTCTCAGGATTAGCAAAGAGTACCAGCATTTCGAAAGGGTCTGGGTCTCCGGAAACAATAGGGGTGGGTATTCATGATGTATAAAATGTAAAATGTTTGACCATGCTAAGAGCGATGGTCATGTCCGCTGTATAGGCGGTGTAAAGGATGGGACCGAGGATACTACCTTGAGGAACACCAGCGGACTGAGAATAGAGGGATAAATAGGAACCATTGTGGTTTACTTGGAAAAATCTATCAATGAGAAAGGAACGAATGATGAGAAAGTATGTAGGAAGTAGGAATTTACGGAGTTTATAAAGCAGTCCCGGGTGCCACACTCGATCAAAGTGTTAAATTTAAAAGTATAGGATTGTGAGCAGCCCTATTTTAAGTCGTGTTAAATGGTAAATGAATAAGAGCTCCAAGCGGATTTTCTGAGAAACTTGTTTTATAACCTTCCTTTCCAAAACTTCATGTTATTGTTTGCTTTTAAATTTTAATTAAAGTAATTTATTACAACATGCCTAAAGTAAGTGAAAAGTAGAAGTTGTGTGAAGGTTTGGCCACTGAGTGCCTTGTTGATCTTCTGACTTGTGAGGAAGAGAATAAACTAATTGACATCTGTCATTACATTATTATTATTGTCATCCATTACTTTACTAATTTTAAAAACATCCGTAATAATGCTAATACACCATCAAAACACAAACTACGAGCAAGTAACCTAAACACGACAACAAAACCATAACAAGCTCAGCTGGTCAGTTGCGTGACGTCATTCTCCATTTAGCAGACGTAGTAAAAGACTGAACCATATTAGGAGTATTCATGATCTTTAGTTTAATATGTTAAAGCTTGTTAAATGGAAAAATATTTTCTTTTTTTTATCGTGTAAAAAAGATATAACATATATCATGGTTGAGAGTCTGTTACTAGGTCTGTTAAATGGAGAATGACGTCACGCAACAGACCAGCTGAGCTCGTCACCATTTTTTTTTTTTTTGTTGTAGGAACAAGTAATATAGTATTACTTGCTCGTAGTTTGTGTTAGTAATGTTTTGGATGTTTTTAAAACTAATAAAGCAATGTATGACAATAATAATAATAATTTAATGACAGATGTCAATTAGCTCATCTTGATTCTCTTCCTCACAAGCCAGAAGATCAACAAGGCACTAAGTAGCCAAAACATTAACACAACTGCAACTTTCCACCTAATTTAGGCATTTTATTATAAATTACTTTAATCAGAACTTAGAAGTAAACAATAACATGAAGGTTTGGAAGGAAAATTTATAAAAAAAAAGATGCTTAGAAAATCCACAAGGAGCCCTAATGCATTTAACATGAATTTAAATATGGCTGCTAACAATCCTATACTTATAACATTTAACATGGTAAAACATTTTACATTTCACACATCATGAATACCCCTAATGTTATATCGGTTTAACAAGGTAAAAGAAGGAAATATTTCTTCATTTAACACGCTTTAACATGTTAAACTAAAGATTATAAATACCCATTATATAGGAAATAACCACACGTAGCATTCAATAACGAACAGAAACATAATTATAAGACTATAAGTAGGCACATAAAAAAAAAAAAAAAAATTAAAAATATAAAACTGTTGGAGAAATTCAATAGAAGTAAGATCGTAAAGAATATAGATGGCATTGCTGAAATGAAACTTAGTTTCCAAAAAAAGTAGTGTATGAGAAAATTAAATAAAAATAAATATGAAAAAAAAAACACAATATCACCTATAGAATATAATACAATAACGGTATTATACTTTTTTTTTTAATATCTTATATTGCCTAATTGATTGAAAATCCTCCATTATTGTTTAGGCATTTTTCATAACCTCCTTCATTGTTATAATCGTTTAATACATACATACAACAGGGAAATGATATATTTATACCAATGAAATATTGCCTAGTGGCATAATAAGGTTTATTGTTCATTGTTTTGGCACGAGGTCATTTCGAGCATAAACATATGCTAAGCTGTAGTAAAAGTAACTACTCAGTGCGAGAGTTACTTTAATTATTTATTTATTTTTTTTAGTATTTTTGTTATTTAAGTAATTATCTATTATGAGTTATATTATTGAGAATTAACAAATTTCAATAATACTACTTACTATAAAGACTCCCATAAACCTTGTTTACCCATGTGCCAAAAGATGTCAAAACGTAAATTATATGTGAACAGAAGGGATCAAAAATTATTATCGAATCTGAAAAATAGAATATATTCTTGTCGAGACCACTTCGATGTAGGTATAATGTGAGATACAAATTGTACCTTCATTAGAGTTAATATTTATTCCAAACAACTATAAAACGAAATATGGGTTTTCTCACAAACATCAAAGCATCGATTCTAGGAAAATTTATACATTATGCTTTTATGAAAGCGTATTCTATGGTTGTTTGTGAAAAAAAAAAAAATAATGATTTAAAAACAGCTAAAATAAGTATGAATCGCTAAACAAATAATTTGTTTATGCTTACATGACGTCACAAACGAAACCATCATGGCGGGTGCCTAGCGTTTTCTTTTTGTTCGTACACAAATTTGAACTCTTTGTTCTTAAAACAAAAATTAAAAATTAACCCTCTATCTATATTAATTAAAACATATATGATTAAATTTCTGAATTGACTGACAATAATATTAACATTATCTAATTTTTTTTCTCTATGTCATTAAAATACCCTATATTTAATTTTGTTTTTCTGTCATCAAATACCCTATATTAAAATAATATTTATATATTAACATTATTATATTACTATAATATATAATACATACACAATATATATATATATATACTAAAATACATACACGATAGGGCACAACTATTCAGCAAATTGGAACTTCTTTGTCAAATGGCACTACTGCACTGCGAAATTGGGACCGTACACTTGGGTTATTGGTGGAGGAACTGAACAAGAAAGCCACTTGGGGCCCTACCCCCACCCTTTTAAGGAAAATCCCACCCCAAGGCATACATAAAAACTAGGTACTTCAACCCACAAATAAATTGTGCCCGACCAAGTTTTAAACTTAAAAAATTACCAATTTTTTTTTTAAGCATCGTAAACAAAGTACAACATTAGACTCCAACTACGATTTCGGATACTTCTTATAAAAAGTTTTTATGATGTTTCAAAAAAAAAAAAAAGTTCCTATTTATACGAAATATATGAGAAGGTAATATAAGGTAATAGTACAAGAGCCGGAAAGAAAAAAAGGCAGTAATCTCACCCCCAATTTTTGACTACTTTAATGAAAACTATGTATAATTACTAGTCAAAACTGATGAGTCTGCCAACAACAGGAATAAAAAATGGTGGCTGTTTCAAAACCTTAAAAACACACTAATTTTTCATTCGGAGCCAAACAACACTAGAAAATGTAAGAGAACATTATTTAAAGAAGAGTAAATTTGCTGAAAGGTTAGCCCTAATAGAGCTATTTACGTCCAATAGTTTCAAAATCATACTGAAAGATTTTGCCAAATATCATAAAAACTACTAAGTCTATGATGATAAAAGTTATTAACTATTTTATAGTAAATTTAACTAACTTTAATTTGAGTGCTGACATCTGTACGTCCTACGGTTTCTGAAATAAAGTTTTTCATAAATCAAACTTATTTTCCAAACAACTATACATCAATTTATTTTAGGAAATATCGTGAAAACTACTATTCCTACGAAGATAAAGGTCATAAACTACTTTATAGCACATTAAACTAGCTTTAATTTGAGTGCTAATAGACATCTGTACGTCACATAGTTCCTGAGATATAGATTTCTCAAAATAAATTTACTAATGATCTTATTAAGAAATTTTGCTTTTTAAAAAGCTATATCTCGAGAACTACTGAACGCAAATACCTCTATTAGGGCTAATATTTTAGGAAATTTACTCTAATTTAAAAGATGTTCTCCTAGGTTTTCAAGTATTGTTGATAGTTTTAGTTTAACGTTTGGAAACAGCCGCCATTTTGTATTCCACTAACTAAATTTGGTATACTTACCAATTTTGACTAGTAACTATACATAGCTTTCATTAAAGTAATCAAAAATTGAGGTGAAAAACTGCCTTTTTTCTCGCAAAATCGCAAACATACAACAAATTTACTCCCATTAAAACATAATTAGCTCAAAAGTATCATAAAAAATAATCTAGGGCCATAAAGTAGGGGCAATCGCAATAAACCCCCTCGGTTTATAAGATATAGTCAATAACATTGCGAAATACAACTGGAATCCACAAATGAATTCATCAAAAAACGTCAAAAATAATTCCATTCTGTTAAAAGTAGTTAAAGGTGTAGTGGCTCATAGCCTTATAATATAATATGATATTCATGATCTTTAGTTAAACATATTACAGTATGTTAAATGGAGAAATATACTATAATAAGATGTTCTTTAATATTGGTTAGTTATTATCCTCATTAAAATATATGACATGGCCAGATTTCCGAAAAATTATCCCTAAAAGTACTCTAGTTGTCTTTATTTCAATTAATTTACAATCTCTTATTGTTACTAGTAAGAAAGAATGGCTAAATAAAAAATGAATTTGATAATTATAATAACCAAAGGAGAAGATAAATGGTTTCGTGTTACGTAATAAAAATAAATGCTGAGAAACGATAAACGTAAGTTAACACGCTAGCACAGAATCCATGAATACTCCTAATATTAAAGACGTGCCTTTGAGGTCTCAACGTTTTTCTACTTCCATCCCTCCCTCCCCCCCGATTTCGTATAAACTTTCAAGCAGAGAGAAATGGTTTATTTAATAATAAGCAATGCTGCTTAAATATAATAATAATATTATTTATTTATTCTGGGATTGATCCCTTTAGAGTAATACACAGGCGTCAAAATTACGTTATAGAGCCTTAGAGTGAAATACAAAATAAAAATAAAATTATAAAGTGTCATAAAATATAATAAAATAATGAATTTAAAAAGATAAAAATAAACAACAATAATTAAAAGAACGTATAAAATAAGAATAGAACAAATAAAGTAAAACCATGCGTCATATCATAAAACAGAAGATGACAAAAACTTCTGATAATATGCAATAGAAAAAAAAATGATAAAAATCAAATATAATTAAACTAAAAATAATAAATGGAAAGGTATAATTTCTGCTAATACACATATTTACAAGAATGAACAAAAATCTGAATCATTAAGTACAAAAAATATATAAACCTTGTTAGAAAATTTCAATTGTTAATCTTTCGGAATGGGTGGACAGATGGTGGTCGAAGATACGGGATTTGAAGGTTGGAAGGGTATGAGAACTACGAATGAAGAAGGGAATAGAATTCTATAAGGAAGAGGAACGGATGAGGAAAGATCTACCAAAGTTACAAATAAGTCTGAAGGCCGTGAGCGGGTATTGCGGGAATGCACTGAGGATTTAAATTGAAGAATACCAGAGATGTACGATGGACGGCGGGATTGGATAACTTGGTAGAGGAAGGAAGCAAGAAAATATTTACGACGGAAGGAGGGGTAAAGCAACTTCAACTCTTCATAATATCGGGTGACAGAGGCGTCCCTGGGGACCCCAAAGATGAATCGTACAAAGCAATTATTAAAGCGTTTTAATTATGTTTCGGGATCCTTAGAGACCACCGTACACCACCCAACAATAGTCAAAGTGGGGGAATATTAAGGAAGTAACTAGGAGCCTACGGGTTTCAAAAGGAAGTAGGTGACGAAGATAATGTAAACGCTTCAGGGTGTAAAAGTTCCGACGGGAAACCTCGGAGACGTGGTGTTTCCAGGAGAGAGTTTTAGTACAAGAGCCCAAGAGGAGGAAAAAGGCAGTTATCTCACCCCAATTTTTGATTACTTTAGTGAAAACTATGTATAATTACTAGTTAAAATTGATGAGTCTGCCAAGTATAGGTAGGGGGAATAAAAAATGGCGGCTATTTCAAAGCAATAAAAAGAACTAATTTTTTATTCGGAACTCTATATCTTAAAAAGTAGGAACAACACAAGAAAACCTAAAAGAACGTCATTTAAAGAAGAGTAAATTTGCTAAAATATGAGCCCTAATAGAGCTATTTAAGTTAAATAGTTTTCGAGATATAGCTTTTTAAAAATCAACCTTTCATAAAAATGTTAGATGGGACGTATTAAAAGATCAGTAGTTAGTGAATTTATTTTGAAAAATTCATATCTCAAAAACCATTTGACGTACAGATGTCTATTATTACTCAAATTAAAGCTAGTTTAATGAGCAATAATGTAGTTTATGATGTTTATCTTTGTAGGAGTAATAGTTTACATGAAATTTGCTAAAATAAATTGATTTATAGTTGTTCTGACAAATTTTCAATTGCCAAATTTATATTCATATGTGAATATCATAAAAACTACTACCCCTACGAAGATAAGTGTCATAAACTACTTTATAGTAAGTTAAATTTCCTTTATTTTGAATGCTGGCAGACATATGTAATCTGGTGATATATATTTTCAAAAATCCAACATTTTATACGAAGAACTAGATTTTCAATCTCAAAATTTTGTGCGTTTATTTCGTCGAATATCATAAAAACTACTACTCCTACAAAGATAAGCATAATTGACTATTTTGTAGTAAATTTAAATAGCTTTAATTTGAGTGCTAATAGACATCTGTACGTCACATAGTTCCTGAGATATAGATTTCTCAAAATAAATTAACTAACTACTAATCTTTGAGTAGCTTTTTAAGAAATTTTGCTTTTTAAAAAGCTATATCTCGAGAACTATTGGATGTAAAGAGCTTTTTTAGGGCTAATATTTCAGAAAATTTACTCTTCTTTAAATAATGTACTCTTAGATTTTCTAGTGTTGTTGGTAGTTTTTAAGATATAGAGCTCTGAATGAAAAATCAATGGTTTTTTAAGGTTTTGAAACAGCCACCATTCTCTATTCCCCCTACTTATACTTGGCAGACTCAAGTAAACAAATTTTGTTATTACAGTTTTTTTTTTTTTTTATTGGCAGAACAATAAAAAATAAAAAGAAAGAAGAAATGCGACCTCAGTGATTGAGAGAGCTTCGCCTCTCATTCCTTAAAATATTTTTTTCTTGATAAAACATGAAACAATAGAATAAAATACGTGTTATTTCAGATAACTGAAAGTTTACTATAAAATAAAACTGTCATAAAAATGTTGTAAATTGTTAAAATTAATTACTTTCTTACACCAGTAAATAAAAAATAATATATCAGGCGTGTTTTTAGATTCTACATGTCTAGTAACTCACAATTTAAGAAGACTCGTTAATGTCATATTTAATAATTACTTTGTGAATAATTTGAATATAGTATTTAGTTGGTATTAGTATCTAATTTAATTTATTTGTATTGGTTTGAATTATAATTTGCTTATATTCACCGTGAGAGGCCTCTGGTTTGGATCTCGCGGAACAATACCAGATAGAACAAGGAGCTTCTTAGAAGGCC
>NW_027115842.1:265946-274400 GCF_000696795.3 Halyomorpha halys
TCGGTCCCATCCTCTACACCATCTATACAACAGATAGCAACCTAATGTATTTAGGCAGCATATATGAATAAAGTATTTCTCTCTTGCTTATATGAAACGAAAGATATCTATTTATATTTGTTTTATAATTAAATGTAAAATAAACAGTTGCTAAGGGTTGTTTAACGGTTTCTATGGCGTCTCCTAGCAACAGGCTGACCACTTTTATTTTTAATCAGTTAATTCTAATTAGTGACCATTATAGTTTCTAACTAGCTCTGTCTATGTTTTAATTTGGACATTTTGAGAGTTTGAGTGTGTCTTGAACTGATCTTGTTTTTTCTACTTTTTTATTTACTGCATATATATTTTTTTTATTGCTATTTAAAACTGCATAATATAATAAATTTAGTAAATTTGATCTCACTTAAAGGACTTATACAGGCGTGTAGAGAAACTACCTGTTAGTTTTTTTTTTTTAATAGATAGATTTATTTATTGATAGATATTACAATCTGCCACACAGTTGTGGGCAATAGGTAATATTGATAAATGATTACATACATACTAAAAAATAAAAAAAAAATAAATAAATCTTAAAAAAATAAATAAATAAATAAAAAAAAAATAAAATAAAAAAAACTCTCTTAAAATATATACAAACAAAAGAATAGACAAGATGAACATAATCAGACTATCTGTATGAAAAATAAATAAATAAAATAACATAATGATAAAATAATATATACAATATTTACAGAATCGACCTGAGGATCCCTGAGCCCACTCTATCCCCCACGTGTGAGGGGTAGAGCAGAGCTCGAGAGATCCCAGCGCATCCCTCTCGCCGCATCACTGGTAATGAGCCAGTGGAGGCTGAGCAAGTGCGCTAAAGACCTGTTAGTAGCGCTCTAATGACGTTTTACATTAGCAGGTCGCTATATTCTTTTTAGGCGCCTCGGAGGATTTTCAGGATTGGAAGAAGGAGCAAGGTTAGAAACTAGTGGGTTTCAGTGGTTAGAGGGTTTTTAATGGAAGGAATGATATCTGGTTCGGGCTAGATCGGTTACATATGGAACATCAAGGTCTTTATGTATGTTTTTTTTTTTTTAATTTTACCAATATTATTATTCAGTGTATATCATTAAAAATGGCAATTAATAAACCAGTTTTGATTTCAAAACCATCTCTATACAAAATTTTAATTTCCAGACTCTCAGCCCGCTGGTATTCCTCAAGGTAGTATCTTCAGTCCCATCCTCTACACACTCTATATATCTGGCATCCCAACCATCCCTAATAGAGACGTACAGGTCCCGATGTATACATTACCTAAATACTTTTAGTCAAGATTGTGGCGGTAGGAAACATTTAATTAACCTCTATTTTGAAACAAGAATGCGGATGGTAATAAAGAATTCCGAAGATTATCAACAAGTCCCCTCTAACTTTAGCGACAAATCTGCTTTTGTCCTATAAAATTTCCTTTAACCGGAAGACATAATGCTTCGAATCATTTAAATCGACGGCACTCAGCCCCCTGAAATGTAAATCGATCAAAGTAAAGGCAAATCTAAGAATCAGTTACTTACTTGACAATCGTATTCAAAACACCATTCATTGTGCACTTATGCAAAGTTTAATCCTAACCGTTAGAGCCGTTTTAGAGAAAATCGAACAAAGTGACAAATCGATTCTATGAAGTTGCAATTTCGGTCATTTGCTCACACCCCTGGCACATACCAGCCTTAAATATGTAATATCAGTTTTGTACGACTATTAGTTTGTGAGCTTATTGTATTGTATTATTGTATTAACAGCCTCATATACAAGCCATTCCGCAAGACAAGGTTTTTCGTATCTAAAACAAACAATTTCGTCGAAAACTCGTATCGAAATTTTGAACGATTGCAATACGTTTCCTTACTATGTATTCCATATATAGCAAGTGGAAGTAAAAATTGTAAGGTGTATTGTGTATTTCGGTTGACTTGATGTTTGGATTTGTTTTGTTCAAATAAACAAAATTGAAGACACTTTAGATGAGAATGTTCTAAAATTCGTTATTTAAGTCATTAATTCTACATTGATATAGCGAATATATTCGAAATCGTTAGATTCATTTTCAAGAAAATCGAAAAAAAATGTGAAAAATCGATTCTATAGCATGACACTTTCGGTCAGTCGATTTTATCGAAAAAGTTCAAATTCCTCCATACATATGTAATTTCGGTTTCGTTTTTTCAATGAGTTATAATATTAAAACTCATTTATTTTTACATTGATATAGCGAGATTCATCATAATGGTCAGTCATTATCCATAGAATCGAAAAAAAATATTTTGTTTTTTTAAAATATTTATTTATTGCTATTTATAACTGTACATTATAATACATTTAGTAAATCTGATCTAAGTTAAATTGGAGCGTTACAGGCGTGTAGAGAAACTACCCATTGATAGCACTCTAATGACATTTTACATTAGCTGGTCTCGTGCCCATCTTCTTTTCAGGCGCCTCGGAGGATTGTCAGGAATGGAAAAGGATTCAAGATTAGAAACTAAGGGGTTTGAGTGGTTAGAGAGTTTATAAAGGAAGGAGTGATATCTGGTTCGGGCTAGATCGATTACATAGGGAACATTAAGGTCTTTATGTATGATTTTATTGGTGACAAAGTAAGGAGCATTGAGGATTTTACGAAGGATTTTGGATTGTAAGGATTGAATACGAGAGGAATTCGAAGGTTTAGTGGAGCCCCAAAGCTCAGCTCCATATTTCCAGCTCCAGGCTCCAGGCCTTTTTACAGTCATGTAGATCAGTCTTTTGTAATAAAAAAATGTTAATAATCGATTCTATAATATGGCCATAATAGAAAGGCATAAACCTGCCTTAAATACGTAATTTCAGTTTCGTATAACTTTTTCCTTTTTGAGCTAGGCTGTTCACATACAGACAAGGATTTTTGCGGTACAAGGTTTTTTGACTCGTGGGATGGGGGGAGGGGGGAATGGATTTTTGAAAATTCGTTATTTAGAATCAGTCAAACTTTTCGATGAGAATACAACCTAGCTAATATTAAAAATGATTTAATGCAACATTGATATAGTGAGTTTATTCCAAATTGTCAGATTCCACGCACAAACCCTCCATTCCAGACAAGGATGTTGTTCAAATTTCGTATAACTAGCATTTTGCGATACAAGGTTTTTTCGACTTAAGGGGGACCTCAAAACATGCATACCTTAGAACAATCTAATTCCAAATTTCGCAAGATCATAATAGTAAGCAAAAATCGGTTCGGAAGTTTCAGAGACACGGATAATTGGGACATTTGAAGTTTATTTTATTTTATTTTATGTATAATACTAATATGATCACCAGTTTGGATTCCGAACATCCCACTCTACTATCCAGCAATATTATCGTGTAGTGGACGTAGTCTCGTCTTCTTTGGATCGCGGAATGTACTGCGCAGGAATCTTTTTCGATGTAGAACAGGCTTTTGACCGAGCCTGGCACCCGGGACAGCTTTACAAACTCAATAAATTCCTACCTCCTACATATTTTCTCATCATCCGTTCCTTTCTTACTAATAGATTTTTCCAAGTAAACCACAATGGTTCCTATTCATCCCTCTATTCTCAGTACGCTGGTGTTCCTCAAGGTAGTATTCTCGGTCCCATCCTCTACACCATCTATACAACAGACATTCCAACCAATCCTAACACTATCCTCACCACGTATGCCGATGACACATGTGTGCTCGCTGTTAATAATAACCCATTAATTGTATCCCAAAATCTACAATCACATATCACAGCCCTCGAAACTCGAAGCAGAAATGGTGTCGTAATTGGAGGATTAAGATTCCAACAAATCACCTTTACCCTTCGTCGTAAACCTACTGACAGTCCTACAGTTTCATTTAATGATGTTACCCCTGTCGAACAGATCCGCTACCTTGGAGTATATTTGGACAAACGACTAACGTGGAATCCTCACACAAGACTGGAAAAACTGCACGTCGATTTCAATTATTACAGCACTGGACAAACGGTCTCCCAACTTCCAATTCATTACAAAAGACTGATCTACATGACTGTAATAAGGCCAATCTGGACATATGGAGTTGAGCTTTGGGGCTCCACTAAACCTTGGAATTCCTCTCGTATTCAATCCTTACAATCCAAAATCCTTCGTAAAATCCTCAATGCTCCTTACTTTGTCACGAATAAAATCATACATAAAGACCTTAATGTTCCCTATGTAACCGATCTAGCACGAACCAGATATCACTCTTTTCATTTTAAACTCCCTAACCACTCAAACCCCCTAGTTTCTAACCTCGCATCCTCTTCCATTCCTGACAATCCTCCGAGGCGCCTGAAAAGAAGAAGGCCACGAGACCAGCTAATGTAAAATGTCATTAGAGTGCTACCAATGGGTAGTTTCTCTACACGCCTGTAACATTCCAATTTAACTTAGATCAGATTTACTAAAAGTATTATAATGAACAGTTGTAAATAGCAATAAATAAATATTTAAAAAAATCCCAATATTTTACACTTTACCATTTACGTAATATTCATATACGTGTATAAAAATATACACATATAAAAATACCTTTGTAGGGAAAATTTAGGTATTTGGACGTTTAAGGAACTAAAAATAACTGCCCGTTGAACCTTGGTGATTCCTCCTTATAATGAGATTGCTGGTCCGTAGTGACCCTTTGAACATAACAGCTCCAGTCGAAAAGTGAAACAAGAGAGGTCTCATTAACACATACTTAATTATTTTCAACTAAATTAGATTAACTATGGCTTCGTGAGCTAAAATATTATTTCTTTTTAAAAAAAAAAAATAGATAAATAAAAAATCTCGTTCGATAAAAAATTATAACTAAAAATTATTTAAATATGAGAAATGTTTTTAATGTCATCATATATAATTCTACATAAATTTTATCCGGTTAAAAATATATTTTATTAGATTAATTTTTATTAATATATTCTTGTTTGAGAGTGGTTTAGTTTATTTAAAAACAAATTTGATCCTTTTTTTCTCAACTTTATTCTTTTCAAAACCTTCCAACGTTTCGACCCTCAGGTCATTTTCAAGGATACCTTTACTTTGTTGTAATGTTCTCTTTTAAAATTCTTAAAAATGCCGGCTAATTGCATTTGTCCCATCTATAACTTCTTCTATATACTATACATTTGCAAACATGTAAATGAAAGAAAGAAGAGAAGTGAATAGTACAAGTTTTAAATTTAAGAAAGGGTTATATAGAAGAAGTTATAGATGGGACAAAGGCAATTAGCCGGCATTTTTAAGAATTTTAAAAGAGAAAATGACAAAGTAAAGGTATCCTTGAAAATGACCTGAGGGTCGAAACGTTGGAAGGTTTTGAAAACAATAAAGTTGAGAAAAAAAGGATCAAATTTGTTTTTAAATAATATATTTTATCTTTTTAAATTATGAACCTTCCGCCGTCAACTTGGCTTTACGTTTAAAAAACTAAAAAAAAAAGTCCGCAATCGGCAGCTTTTCCCCATACTCATCAGTCATTTTTTTTCTAGATTAGGCATCAGAGTAAAAGGTCTCCCGACGATGATCCTCAGCACTCGTCACTACCATCCCTTTGTTTCAAAATGGAGGCTGTTTAGATGATTAGACAATTATTAGCTAAGGTGTGGTTTCAACGTTTCGCCCCACTTTGCAGGGATGTTCGATTGAAACAACTCAATGTCATTTTTGTTTCAATCTGACAGCCCTGACAAAGCCTTTCAAAGTGGGGCGATACGTTGGTTAACAATGAATAGTTTATACTATTTAGATACCTTTATTTACCGCCACCCGAACTATCTTCCTACAATTTACTTCATACGGTCATCTTCTTCCAATGTGCATCTATATTTCTGTCACCCCAGTGAATATGTGGTTAAGTCGAATTTTGGTCAAATGAGTTAAGTGGTCTAAGAGAATCACAGAGGCAACATCTTCATTGTGCATAAGTGTCTAAGTCAGTCAACGTTTTAAAACAGAGTTATTGGTCAAGTCTGTTGTCAACGGTCGGTGAACAATTAGTTAACTCTATTATCTAATTAGTGATAAGACATATCAAATTCGTGTAAAACAAGTAACAAGTTACCAACGTTTTGGTAGTATTGACGAAATTTCGATGATTTAGAACAAACACCTGATTTTACATAAATGTTCAAACTTTAAAAGTTGTCCCCTGAAAAGTAAGGAATTTTGACTTAACCACATATTCACTGGGGTTACAGATTTATACTTTCATGAATTAATTTGTCTCTTTCTTTAAATAAAAATATATGTTTAGCATAACTTTTTATTATGTTTCTATATTTATTCTAATTTTCTTGTCAAATCACAATATTTTCATTTAGCACTGATGAAGTCCTGCAATATGGGGCGAAACGTTTGTAACCAATACACAGTTCATGTATAATTTATACACAGCATAATCTTGGTCTTTCCCCCTAATAATAAGCAGGTCCACCTTCTTTTCTTAAACAGTTTTCTTTTACTATTTTTATAGCTTTATTGACCATCACCCGGACTATCTTCCTACAATCTACTTCATACGGCCAGCTATCTTCTTCCAATACCTTCCTTTAATTTTGTTTCTTTTTATAAAGAAAATAGCTTAAATACTTTGTATCTTTGTTTAACAAGATCCCAAGCATTTGCAGGTACTTTGGATATTCGACAAGTGATAAATGTATGGACCCAGTTTAAGACTTTAATGATTGAACGATAGACCAAATTCAAACTTTGGAACACAATGATGATTTCCAGATGTTCCTTAATCTTCACCAGACTGAGATAATAAGAACAAAGAATAGAAAGAGGAAACAATTTACAAATAGCCAATCTGCCAGATGAGAGTAGAGAAACGGCATAACATCTCTTGATATTCCTAAAATAACCGATACGCGATCCAGGCCATCATTAGTTCTAGTTAGTTCTCGGATCTCCCATCCATCTTCATTTCCAGCCAAAGTTTTCCAACTCCGACTCCATTTTCCACCTTCGTCTCCATTTACCACCTTCTTCGCCCGACTCGAGTATTCCAAACCCTCTTTCTTGGGGAAAACTTACAAGTAGTCGATCACTTACCCCGTATTAATGGGATATGCTCTAGAGTTCGTAGATAAGTCTTACGATTCTTAACCTTTTAAACACCTCCTTCCTAATCAAAGTAAAAATGTAATTTTTTTCGTCTGTTTGTTCTTAATATGGTTGACTTTAGATCAGTGGTTCCAAATAAAATTTTATTCAAGGACCCCCCTATCATCCAATCCCAATAATGACAAAACTCACCTGAATCGTAAATAAAATCAAATTGAGAAGAATATTTGTGTAAAAATAAGAAGTTTAGAACAGATTTCTGAATAAAGAGTTTTAAATTCTATACGAATATATTCTCCAGATGAAAATAACCAATTTAGTTTAATATATTATCGGGAATCGATTTTATATGCATATTTGATGTAGATTAAAAGGATTTTCTACAATGGCAGGGACCACACTGAAAAATTTATTATTATAACTAATATTTTTTAGATTCATACAAATCATCAAGTTTAGTTGTTTTAAACTGGAATATGGCTAATTACATTAACAAGATATCATGCCAGATTATTTAAATTAAAATTTGACTGGCAAACTAAAAAGAATAAAATAATAAGGTGTCCGAAATAATAATAAAAAAAAATCGATTTTTTTAAATAATTTATTTATTGTTATTTACAACTGTATAAAAATATATACAAGTAAATTTTCTGTAGGTAACATAGTGACATGATAGAAACATATGGAGAATCTACCCATTGATAGAACTCCAATAACATTTCTAGAGGAAAAGATCTCGAGGCCATCTTCTTTTCAGACGCCTAGAAGAATTATTAGGTAAAGAAGAAGCCAGGTTAGAAACAAGTGGGTTTGGGTGGTTGAGAAGTTTGGGAAGTTTATCATGGAAAGAATGGTATCTGGTTCTGGCCAAATCGGCAACATATGGAACATTGCGGTCCTGATGGATGACTTGATTTGTGACAAAGTAAGGAGCATTAAGAATTTTACGAAGGATTTTGGACTGTAAGGATTGGATTAGGGAGGAATGTGATGGTTTAGTGGAGCCCCAAAATCGAATTTAATTATAATACAATACAAACTACATTATACTTATCCAGCGATGTTGCGGAATATTTGGTGAGCTATTATGTAGATATACATTCTATATGTCCAAAATATATTTTTTTTAAATTTATTTAATGTAATTTACAAATGTACAAAACAATAAATAGAATAAGTAAATATGTGGACCCTGAAAAATAATTTCATAATTCCTTCATCCAATCAGAGTGGAGAGTTTAGGTGAAATTATTTAAACGATTTACTAAAAAAAAAAAATATATGTAAACTTTATTTTTTATTAGTTATTAAAAA